>NC_088932.1:44277500-44280000 GCF_038396675.1 Hydra vulgaris
TAATATATCTTCAGTAACATTTTGTTTTGAAATACTAAGATTGTTTTTTTGGAGAAAATTATGAATGTCTAAGTTTAACAAAACCATATCTAAATAATTATTGTAACAAGTATTGTGTATTTAAAAGTAAAATGTTATAATATATATGCCGCCTGGACTTCTAATACTTGTTAGTAATTAAGTTACTACAAGTGTTAGTAATTAAAATTAAAAGTAATTAAATTACTGTCAGAGTTAGTAATTAAATTACAAACAACTACCGAAAATATGTTGTTGCTATGTTATGCAAAGTTAGGTATCCATAGTAACCAAAAAAAGTTAACCTCATAAGAATTCTGAATCTCATTTTAATACATACCCCCAATATTGTGTATTTAGCGCAAGTAAAATACTGTTAAAACAACGTTAATGTAAAAATGAGTTGTTGCTATGCAAAATTTACTACCATAGCAACCAAGTTAAAACATACATAAAATCTGAACAGGGATTTAAGGGGACGAGCAATCAATTAAAACTCGATTGAAGCATCATATAGCTCAAATAAATATAGGACAACACATGGCAAATTGTGGTAATTATTAGTTATTGTGCGGCAAAAAATAAGTTTCTTAAGAAATTTTTTTTTTTAATCTGTGATTTTCAAAGTATAACTGAGATAACATGCTATGACAAATTTATTTCACACATTGGTTTTTCTTTTCTCTAAATACTCTAGAATAACATGTACTAATTTTTTGTTTCAAAAACGTAGATGTATTTGAAATATAACACAACGTTGATGTCACCGTTAAATACTTCTTTATAATTTTTTTTTTTCAGTTTTATCTCAATATTCAAATGCTTAGAGTCCTGGTAACTAAGGGATTTAATATAAATAAATTATCAATAGATTTCTCCTAATATATGTAGATACTAAAATTAAATAGGTTTTCAAGATTAGACAACTAAAATTTTTCCCATTTTGTCCACCTACTGGCCCACTGTGCCATGGTAAAATAACAAGATTTTTGGTATCGATTTTTTTGCAAACTAGATTTATTTGTTGAGTATTTATAATTTTTAGCAATATCTAAATACTGTTTATATGAATGTCCATTTTCAGTAATAGCCTTAATAAGAAAATTAATTTCATCTTGAATGTTATGTTCTGAGCAAATTATGTATGCTCGAGCTAAAAAACCTTTAAAAATACTAATGGCCATATTTGGTGAAATACATGATTTTGGTGTTATAAGTACGTTTGTAATTGCATCTTTACGATTTATGGAAAACTCATATTTGTGAAGGGAGTGATTGATTAAAATACAAATATCTAAAAAATTTAATTAGTGATGCGCATTTTTGTATTTGCATGTATATTGGATTGATTTATCTTGTGAATTCATTAGTGTAAAAAATGAATTAGCCATGCTCGATTTACTAATATTATCAATATTAATAAATCGAGCATGGTTATCATCAATGCAACGTTTACAAGACTTTAATGCAATATTGACATTTAAAGCCTGTTGATAATAATAATAATAATATATATATATATATATATATATATATATATATATATATATATATATATATATATATATATATAAATATATATTTTTTTTTTATTTATTTTATTTATACTTATATATATAGCTTTTTATTTATATATTTATTAGATAGAGCTTTTAAAATTTATCAAGTTTATTTGATCCAGATATGGACTGCAAATGATCATTAAAACATCAATATGTATCTCCTAAAAAAAGGTTAGTTCATCATAAGCTATCACTTATATAATTTTTTTTTTTAATATTATAATAAAAGCTTTTTAATATTAAAGAATCTAAATGCAATATATTTACTAAATGCATAAAATAAACATAGATAATACAAGTATATTTATTTCTTGCATTTAGATTATTTACTTGGTGTAGATAAGCAGATTTGCAAAACCCATAGATCAAACAGTTTGAGAGTTGTTTGCAAAATAAGATAGTTTTTATTTATTTAGCAAGAATATAACCGATCACAGTCGTTTCGAACAACAAGAACCTGAGTCTGGTAATTGCAGCTCCTATAGTTCTTTAGCTTCTATAAATGAAAATAGGTATAGAATTGTAATGTGTATTATTTTGGATCTCATGTATACTTAGAGGTATACATAAGATACCCATTGTTTTGTTGTGCCTATGACACACACACATACACATATTTATATATATATATATATATATATAAATATATATATATATATATATATATATATATATATAAATATATATATATATATATATATATATATATATATATATATATATATATATATATATATATATATATATATATATATATATATATATATATATATATATATATATATATTAGGGTGTCCCAAAAAACAACATTTGTAAAAAATATATGCAGAGACCCCCTTAATGTGTTCTATCTGATACAAATAACCATATTTAAATTTTTTTTGAATAAAAAGTATTTTAAGGTGTCCCTCATGACCCTC
>NC_088932.1:44285000-44512500 GCF_038396675.1 Hydra vulgaris
TCTTTAAACTCGTCTACTGTTTGTAACTGAAAAGCAATATCGAACGCCATTAAATCATTTGAAGGTGCTTGAGAAGCATTAGGGCTTTTTAGAAAGAAGAGTCCATGAAAAAAAACTATGTAGTTGGTTGCGACTTTCAGATGATTTATTGTATTTTTTCCAACTGTTTCGGAATCAGCAGGGTGGTACTTTTAAGTCATCTGAATAACCAGTAAATATATACAGTCAGCCATAAACCTTGCTTCATGATGAGCTCCAGGCTGTTTAAATGAAAAGTTCGATAACTCAGTTTCTAGAAATAATGCCATAAGCTCACAAAGATACTTGTAATCACCTCTCTGAAAAGTATTCTTATGAAGAGCTGTAATACAAAACTCTTTAGTATCCAAGGCAAGTTTGAATAGTAATGAGCCGGGCCTGAAAACATCTTGAGACCAGTCAAACTTTACAATTCTCTCAAGTTTGTTTACATCTTCGTAAATCTGCGGCCATAGTTTTTGGAGAATTACATAAAGTTTTTTGCTGGGACTACTTGTAGGACCAAATATTTCTTTCATCACATGAGCCATTTGTCTTTAACAAATGTGATGTCTGCACATTAACCAGAGAACCGGTCTTTTAAGGGCATAGGAAATAATAATACTTACAGCACCTTTATTTTTACCAGTGTTACTGGTACTACTACTGTTACTAAATGTTGTTTCAGAACACAATCCAATAATCTGGTCCGACTATTCATAGTATTCAAGCATTGTTTGAATTGCAATGGCTTGATCACTTCCCTTGGAGCTTTCGATTTTTAAGATGCCAAGAAGAAAGTCTAGTGGACCAGACTCTGGTGAAGATGCGCTGATAGCAATTCTATCCTCATATTTAGAAATTCCTTTTTCCCAATCGTATCTTTTCAAAATCTTGGTATCGAAATGTACCACAACTTTTAAACCTTTTATTTTATCAATGTTTTCCTCTCTAATTATCTGTGCCTCAGACTCCACAACATTTTGAGTTTTCCTGTTTAGAGTTGATCATGATATCGAGATATTATCAATATTAACTCCACCAGCCTTGTAAAGAGAAGACAAAAGACACATACCCGGCCTGACTCCAATTCCAAATCTGGTCATAATTGGAATCCAATTGTTAAGAATATTTTCCATACTTAACTAAAGGCAAACTTTGAAATCACTCTGAAACCTTTTCTGTTTTTTCTGGACTTAAGCTGGAAGTAAATATAGTTCGTCGCACTCAGTTTGATTGTCACTATCTGTGCTTGAAAAGTCACTTTCCAAATAGCTAATCTCCTTTTTCTTATTTTTATCTCTATTTCTTTGGATTTTTTCAGACATCTTAATTATTTTTTCTTGTGCCCTGTGAGCATTTTCACAAAATTTATTGTCCATGTTCCCGAATTTGACCATATCCCCTCTCAGACAAAGCCTCAAGAATTTTATGTCTTCCTTCTTAGCCTCATCATCCCTATTTTTATCACTTTTTATTAAATAAAATATGTTTGTTTTATTAATAGAGAAGAGAGCACTGCTCTCTTTCAAGAAAGTGTTTACCTTCTTTTTGTAGCTACCCTCTGGTAGGTCAAGTGTTTTTAGCATTTTTAAAGTATGGTATTCCTTGACTTTTTTGGTGATTCTGGTTTTGATAGTTTGCTCCGTCACAATGAAAACATCATTAAACCTAGCCTGCTCCCATAAATTGACAAGCTCTCTCAGAATACAGACACCAGTAACTATCTGCTTAGTATTCTCTCTTCACACTCCATCAGCAAACCTGGAGCATCTTAAATACGTTTTCCCAGAAGCAACTGGACAACCAATTTTGATGTTGATCTGTGTGGTGCTAAAAAGTTTAAAAAAAAAAAAAAACATTAAAAAGTTAACATTAAACGTGTAAAAAATGTAATGCTTTTGTTAGTTACTTTCAGATTTACCTTATGCTTTTTTCGAGATTAAGCCAGTAATACCTTCTGAGCATTTCTATTTCTAAGTCTATTAGGGGCAAAACTCTGTAAAGGAAAACCTAGCAAATAAAATTGTCTCCTCTTCCTTGTAGCTTTTGATGCATCATCAATATCTGTTCTCAGTGAATTAACGTGATAATATATGTTTAGAGACATTTTCTAAAATATATTTTATTTAAAAAATCCTCATTAGACACATTTTTAGTATACAACTAAAGGTTATAGTATATTCAATAATATATACAAAAAATAATGAAAACATAGTGAAACTGGTAAATAAGTTTTATATAGAAGTTCAAACCTGTGTTTTAGACGAATTTCTTGGTTGAAAAGAACTTTTTAACTTGATTTCAACTTTAATTATATAGTGGCTTGAGTTAAACTTATGCATCATTAGTTTTTATTGTTTAAAAAACACGCATCATTTATTTTTATTGTTAGCCATGCTTTAGTCGAAACATAAATAAAAACTGACTTGGATAAAAATCAATTTTAAATCAAAATTTATTTATTATAAATTATTATATAAAAGTGAATTCACCTAAATAACCTTCCGCTTGAGCTAAAAACTTAATTTTTGTTTTGTTTTTCTTTATGGATAAAATTATGCAAAATGTAGTATTCTGCACATTAAAATTCGATTTATGACATATTTTTGAGACACCCTAATATATATATATATATATATATATATAATTAGTAAAAAACACTTATCTAACTTTTATCTTCGACTCGGAGTTTCACCATCGCTGGATCATCAGGAAGAGTTACTAAATCTCAAAAAAAATTCAATTTATAGAAAAAATATTTTACAGGAAGTTATAAATTATTATAAAAAATTTTTAATTACTATATTTTTTTGTTAACGGGAAGTTACAGTAAGTAATTATGTAATTTACAAGTGCATTGTTTCCTCACAAAACAACCATGATAAACAATATATTGGCTTAACCGAGGGGAATGGAAAAAACGTTATGCCAACCACAAACAATCGTTTAAACACAAAAAATATTCAAAAGAGACTATGCTGTCAAAATATATTTGGGATTTAAAAGAAAAAAATAAAAATTTTAATTTACAATGGTCTATTCTAAAATCTGCCCCTGCCTATAATAACATTTCCAAAAAATGTATGCTATGTTTGCAAGAAAAATTTGAAATAATTACTCATTTGAATCAAGAAAATTTATTAAATAAAAAATCTGAATTAATTTCTAAATGTAGGCACGAAAATAAATACCTCTTAAAAAATTATAAAAACAAATGACCAAATTAAACTATCCCCATTCCAAAGAAAATTATTTCATAATTACTTTCTGTAACTTCCCGTTAACAAAAAAATATAGTAATTAAAAATTTTTTAAAATAATTTATAACTTCCTGTAAAATATTTTTTCTATAAATTGAATTTTTTTTGAGATTTAGTAACTCTTCCTGATGATCCAGCGATGGTGAAACTCCGAGTCGAAGATAAAAGTTAGATAAGTGTTTTTTACTAATTAATTATTGCTCTGTTCTTTAAGAACATTGAGCACTCTATTTGTAAAATACACTAACATAATTTACATATATATATACATGTATATATATATATATATATATATATATATATATATATATATATATATATATATATATATATATATACACATATCATTGATGTGGAGTCCCAATCGGACTCTGGCTTTATGTCTCTACTTTTTCCAAGTCTGTAGTGCCCAGAAGCTCTAAACATGTTTGTTGATATATGATCTGCTATAAGAAAAAAATTCATGAGATAAAGACTTATAACTTATTGTTTTTAAGCCCGGAGTCCTGGAGTCCCAGAGTCCTTGCTGCCATTATACTTAAGGACTCCGGGCTCAAAAAATGATTTTTTCTCTAACCTAAAAGTCTTTAATTCTTTTTCTATTAGCAGTCCATAAACTTATTTATATTTTTACAGCTCCTGGATACCAGAAAATAGGATAAAGTAATCTTTTTGTGACTTTCAAATCCGGAGTCCTTTTTGGGACTCTGATATCCTAATACATATATATATATATATATATATTTTTTTATATACATATATATATATTTTATATACATATATATATATATATGTATATATATATGTATATATATATATATATATATATATATATATATATATCCTTATAAAAAATAATTCAAAATAAGTGGTCACTTAGACAGTTACAGTTTATAGTCTCATATTAAGACTTCATATGTTTTTTAACTTTTCTTCAATATTCTTAGTTATTCTACCATGTTCTCAGTTTATTTTGAATATTTCTCAGGTTATTTAAACAAGAGGTGGAGAAGGAGCTACGGCACAAAAATGATATTAAAAGGTTTCCAATCACTATTTAGCAAGGATGGCAGGATAGGGGAGGGGAAACTTACGAACACTGCTTATTATAAATGCATAAAAGTAAATGAGAATTTCAAGCTATTGCCTCTTAATGAAATGTAAGGACTGAGATTTTTTTGCAAACAGTATATTGCAGAATGTGAAATTGTAGTTCATTACTCTTTTTTGCTACACATTGTTTGCAAATAGATTTTCAATTGTTTTTGATATCTTTACTTTTTGATATCTTTAGTTTTTCTCTCAATGACATTTAAATAACTGATAATGTATATTTATATATTTAAGATGACGTAAACATAAAATATTTACATATTTAATGTTGAAGTTATTTTCATCAGTTTTTTTGCCAAAAGCATAGTTTCTTTGATTTGCATTTGATTACGAATTTTAATGCCTTTTTTTTATTTTACAACAAATTTTGAGATAAATTTTTTTTTATAGATGCCATTGTTGGTGACAAAACTGGGTACGACGCGAGCAGCATTAATAGTGCCGACATTATAATTGGTACATTCTAAAAAGAGCCAAAAAAATAATGCTTTTAATTGTTCAAATTTTTAACTGTTTATGTGTTTATATACATAGAAAGTTTCGTTTTGGTCTACTCGTCCAAGTCCAAAACAATACGTTTTTGGACGTCCAAAAACGTCCTAGTCCAAAATAGTACATACTGGGACGTTCTTAGACGTTCATATCCAAAGCAGGTATATTCTCTTCTCCGTATGCTGCTTTTACGCTTGTGTTAATATAAATTATTTTAACATGGTGTGAAAAACCATTTTTGAGGGTTGTAAATTTAAATGTTTGTATTTTATATTGATTATCCAATAGTTGCTGTAACTACTAAAAATTTAAAATTTATAATCTAATAAATAAATTGATTAGATATAATAATTCAGACTTATAGATATATAGTTATACATTTATGTTTATTAGACTTACAGAGACAAACGCTAATATGTTTATATATATATATATATATATATATATATATATATATATATATATATATATAAATATATATATATATATATATATATATATATATATATATATATATATATATATATATATATATATATATATATATATATATATATATATAAATATCACAATATTTAATACCAAAATGGTATTTAAATTTGGTTCAATATTTAACCATGTATTTATTTTATTTTTTAAATTAATTATTAAGGTTACTCAAATGAAAGCAGTTGGAGGAGCGACTCCACGGAAAACGATAAAAAATGTTTTGAATGCAATCATGACCCAAGGTATTCAGGCCTTGTTTTGCAAGGACGGTAGAAAAGGAAAGAGAAAACTTACAGGCACTGGTCATTATAAATGCATAAAAGAAGAGCATTGAATGGTAATTTGAAGCTATTGCATATTACTTAAGACTGAATATTTTTGCTAACAGTAAGAAGAGAAACATGATGCAGTAGTTCATTGCTTATTTTCTGCTATTCATTATTTGCAAATATATTTGCTGTCGTTTTTTGTTTTAATTTAGTTTTGTATGTACAACCTTCCAAAACTGATAACATTGTATTATAAATTTTTATTGTTGTTGTTTTTATGTAAAATAAATTTTTATTGGGGTAAGTGAGGCTTTATAGCCGTGGTGATAACAACTCATCTAGGAGAAAGAAAACTCTAATATCAAATCCCAACTTTAATATGGTATGGGCAGGAGGAGCTCATAAACATTGGCTGGTAATGTTTTGTACAATAGGTTATTTGGAAGGGCATCCAGTTGTTAAATTTGTTTCAAATTATACATAATATCATTAGGAATTTATAATATGGAAAACCGTCTAAGCCATATATATGTGAAACCATGTACTTTAACTTCTATAATAATAATAATTATTATTATAAATAATTTGTTGATTTTTTGGTTTAATTTTTACTTTGGTTTTGATTTTAATTGAAATTTATTTTAATTTTCTAAAACATGCCCTATAATTGCAAGACAATTTTGACATAAATATTATATCTTTAGAAGCCATTGTTGGTGACAAAATTGGTTACGATTCAAGCAGCATCGAGGGTGGTATTGGCGACATATTGAAACGAGCCAAAGAGTTATGTCTTTGCAAGATTGTATTTATTATATATGCTTAAAAATATTCTTCTTCTTTTTTTTTGTAATGATTTGTGTCTTGAATTCCTAAACACCTTTGTATTCAATTTAGGCCCCGTTGGAAAAAATCTTCATTTCTTTTACCAAAAGACTCCGTTTTTTATAGTTGTTAGAAATTGAGTCGTTATGAGAATTAGCTGAATAAAATTAAATGTTGAACTTTATTCAGCTTAATTATTATATAATGATCAAAATATAATGATCATTATATAATGATCAAAATATAATGATCATTATATAATGATCAAAATATAATGATCATTATATAATGATCAAAATATAATGATCATTATATAATGATCAAAATATAATGATCATTATATAATGATCAAATTATATAATGATCATTATATAATGATCAAAATATAATGATCATTATATAATGATCAAAATATAATGATGATTATATAATGATCAAAATATAGTGATCATTGTATAATGATCAAAATATAATGATCATTATATAAAGTTCAAAAGTCCACAATAGACGTCATTTGGACGTCCAAAGATTACTTTGTCCGTTTAATATTAATTAAAATGTCCGTTTAAACGGAAAAAGTAACCTTTGGACGTCCAAATGACGTCTATTGTAGACTTTTGAACGGACCGTCTTGGACGTCCTCGAACGTACTTTAAACGTCCAATATAGACGGACGAAAGTCGTTTCATTTAGTACGTCCAAAGGACGTCTGCATGGACGTCCGAACGGACCGTTTTTGACGTCCTTGGACGTACTATGGACGTCTGCGTGCCCACTGGGTTATTAACGTTCTTAATTTTTAAAAGATGATTCCAATTTATAAAAGATAAGTGGTTATGAAAGTAGTTTATATTAGTTTCATTTATTACTCTAGTTGTTCTTTTCATTTTTTGGGCACTAATATTATTGCACTTTTGTGACACTATAAATACTGGAAAGTGGCTAAAAGTATCAGATATAAATATTCCTGTTTAAATTTTGGTATTTATGAATTCATTAGTGATTCTTTGATCAGCACTTTCTTTGGTAGTTTGAGTGGGTGTATTAATTAGTGGCATGTAACCATTCTGGAAAAATAAAGTAAGCTATTTATAAAAATACATAATCCCCCACCTGTCTACTTAGAGTTCCTACACTGATGATTAGCTTTTAATTTTGTAACTGATAATTCGAATTATTCTCAATATTAACATCGTGACACCAAGTTTCGCCAAGTCAAATAACTTCAAAATCAATTTTGCTTAAAATCACTTAAAATTTTTTTGTAAGATTCTAATGTTTTAGTGCAAAACGAATTAGTGAGAACGAATTAATATCCAAACATTCAATAAGGTTTTCCGATTTTATATCATAGTATATTGGGTTGAATTTTCTAATTTGCTCTTTATAATAGCTAATATCAGAATCAGAATCTTTATTCAATAATATTGTTTTTTAATTTAGAATTGATTTAAAATCAATGTTTTGGAAAATAGTATTTTGACTCATTGTAAAATTAAATGTTTCAAATAAAAAAAAGTAATAATGAATAATAATGTATTTATTTTATTAAGTATGATAAAATGTGTTTATTTATAGGTTAAAAGTAGAAAATGTGGTTAAGCGTTGGTTTGCTTTCTCCTTTTACAATGACTTTTGCTTATAACTTTTGCAATAACTTTTGCTTCTTCTTTTACAATGAGTTTATCGTAAATAATAACAGAATACTTAACATTCTTTCTGTGTTCTTTTATCTTGTTTAGTAAATTTTTTTTTATTTTACGTGTTTCGCTAGAAAAATCTCCATTTATATAGATTTCAGATCCTTTGAGTTTATATGTTGCCTGTAACACCTTTACTTTGTCCTTATAGTGAAGCAATTTAACAACTATCGTTCTTGTCATGCTTTCTTCATTTTTTCCCGTTCTGTGAGCTTTGTTCTGTGACCTCGTCAATTCTATCATTTGTTAATTTTAGATTTCCGCTTATGAGGTTGAAGATGTCTTTATGATGTTTGGCAAACATTTTTAAAAATATATTGCAAAGCAAGTTTATGGATATAATTGATTCACTTGTTTTGTTATTTGTATCGTTTTTGTTTTTAAAATCATGACTATTTTTCTTTTCCATCGTAACGATAAAATGTAATATCTAAATAAAAAGATATTTTTTAGATAAATTTAAAATATATTTGTTTCTACTCTCCTCATTATACAGAGACTAAAAAGTTTCAGTGTTTTTTTTCGTTAATTGTTCATAAACAATGCAATGTTAATTGTTCATAAACCATGCAATTACAAATTTGATGTTAATTTGAAGATTATATAAAGTAAGCAACGTAAATTTTTAACTATTTCAGCATTATTGAAAAACGATCTACAATATTCACATTGTGGCAATAAAAATATTCTTTGTGTCAAATAGCAATCAAATTTAAAATTTCGATCTCAACAGTTTGGAATATTATAAAAAAGGAAGATGTAACTGGAAGTGTGGTCAATCAAAAAACGATCACGGCGCCGTCTAATTACGTCTGCTGCTGAAGACAGAAGAATTACTGTCACTAGTAAAAGAAACAGAATAATAACTGCTGCGGAAATAATCCATTCATTAACGATTTCGCGACTGAGTTTAAAACAGCTATATGACTGCGCGTAAAATAACGAACAAGGATCATGATCGATTAAAAGAGTGTAAAATAAAAACTACTAGGCGGAATTTTACAAATAAGATCTTGTTTTTTTTTTGTTAAAGAATTTACTTTTAGAATATTGACCATTTAACAGTTTGCGCGTTTTCTAAAAAACGGCCGCTATAAGTTTTGCGTTTTTTTTTAAAGTGGTCTCTAAATGTCCCGGCTTTTAAAAAACTTCAATTTTTTACTTTTAAATACAAAAAAAAAGTTTTTACTATTTTAACACTATTAAACACTAAAAACACTATTATTCATGTATTAGAATTTATAACCATACCTATTAAATTATATTACAATAGGTTATTTTAAACAACAAAGTTTGGCACATCTATTTATATGTATATTATATATATATATATATATATATATATATATATATATATATATATATATATATATATATATATATAAATATATATATATATATATAAATATATATATATATATAAATATATATATATATATATATATAAATATATATATATATATATATATATATATATATATATATATATATATATATATATATATATATATATATATATATATGCATATATATATATATATATATATATATATATATATATAATACCGATATCTAGTTAAAAGTATCTATTTATCGATATCTAGTTAATCAGGTAACCAAGAGTTACCGATATCTAGTTAATCATGTAACCAAGGTACTTTACTATTGATATAAAAAGCCTAAGGAACAAAATCATTGATGCCGTATCAATCTATTTAAATAAAGTAAAAAAGAAATTTGGGTGATATACGTCCCTTCTACTCTAATGCTCGGGTACAAAGAACTCAGTTAATTTCACCACTCTGCCCTATCGCTAGAAATAAAATCGTTTTCGAGTTATGTAGACAAAAACCACACACGATTTAGCAAAAAAGATAATATCATCCGTTCTTAACAAATACTGAACAGTCAACAGCATGCCATTAAATACACAATCGGTTTGGATGGTGAAAACAAAAGTTTTTTAGATATCGAAGTATTAAATAATTAAAAAGGTAAATATGCTTTTAATAAACATTGAAAGGAAGCAATAATAAATATTCAGATTAAGTCCAATTCAATCAACTATCCAAATCTCAAACGAGAATTATTTAGTGGATTTATCCAGAGAGATTTATCAATTTGCTCTGAAGAACTTGTAACTAAAGAAATTAATTTCCAGTTTGATGTCTTTGCTAAAAATAATGAAAAAAGAAAAACTTATTAAACCTTGCAACCATAGTTATAAAAAAATGACACTTAACTAATGATATAGACTTATCTAACAACGAAGCAACCATAGCAACTATATTACAACCGTGAATCCCATTATTATCACTAAAACCTTAAAAAATCTTTAGGAAAGCAGATTTCAAGACATTTTTCAAATCTAGTGCATACCTTTGCTAACCTTGCGCAACAAAACAAAACAACCATCAAGTATCTCGAAGTATACTTAATAGAATGTGAGTGTAAACAAAAATACATTGTCAAAACAAAAATGTAAATAGCAACAAGAACAAAATAATACAAATCAAATGGATAAGAAAAAAATAGAAATAATCGGCTATTTGGCATCATCAAAATAAGTATCCATGCAATATAAAGAGGGGGCAATTAAAACTTTGAAAATCGCACTTTTAAGTTTGAAAAAAAAGTTCAAAAATTGATTAAAATTCAGTATAACAATTGATGACCTTTGAACGGAAGTATAAATTTATACAATTTTTAATATATGAGCATATACTTAACTTTTGGTAAGCAAAATATTGCAATCATTCAGTTAAAGCAACTTCCAAAGTGTTTTATAATGAAATAGTAAGGACTTCTTAATGTACTTCAATTCTAATTAAGCTAAAATAATACGCACATACTGCATTTGTTTTAGATGTTCCTTTCCTTAAAATTTATTTTAGTTTTTATTTACTTCTTTTATTCTACATTTTTCAGAGGCTGTCTAGAGCTTTTATAGCATTCATGTTTCAAAAATAATATTTGTCAACTTAAATAATAATAAAATGCGTATATCCATACTAAAACATAAGTGCTATAGTATCCCATTTAGTTTTATATATTTTTTCTCTGTGAATTCTAATTTATTCATGTTTTATTAAATGAGTTCTTTTAAATATTTATTAGATGGGTTCCCAAATGCTTTTTAAAAATTCATTTTTATATTTATATTAAAAAAAAAGTTTCTCATTTCGCGTTTTGAAAATAAACTCTTCATGTAAATATAGGGTAAATTAGGGCTTATGAGTTCTTTAAGCATAATTGTAGTATTTTTATAAATAGTTATACTGGATCTAAAATTTATGCAAACAAACGATTTTTGGGGATTACGACTTATGATATTCATGATCCACCTAGATATTTTTTTGAACCGAAAAGTTTTTTTTAAAAATACAAAGATTTTAAAAACCAGCAAAAGCAATCTTTTTACCCAAACCATTTGGTAATATGAGCACTTTAAGTAATCTCGATAATATAACATTAAGTAAAAAAAAATACTAACCTCTCAATTTAAACTAATTTTTGAGTTAAAAGTATTCACTATTAACAAAATTTATCAATAAAAGTTCAAACTTTAGGCTACTTTTTTTTCAGGCAATATTATTTTGTTTTACGGAAATAAAAAAAGAAAAAGAAATTAGATTGTAACTTTTTTAATTTATTGAGTAAAACCTTTTTACAATTTTATCGAATTTAAATAGGAGAAAGATAATTAGTTTTTTTTAAATATCTAAAATTTTTTCCTTGTATTTTTGTTATTTAAGAGCAATTAGAACCACTGCAATTTTAGGACTTTAAACTAGATAATTTCATTGAAAATCACAGGGTAATTTGAGCATGCCCTTTAAAGTGTTTTAATCCCAAAAATTTTTCGAAAATGTCTACGTTACAAGCATAATCGGGTAAATAATGAGCATAAAATAAGTCTGTAAGTTTTTCAAAATTTTAAAATGATTTTAGGAGGTCGCCATCTTGAAAAATTTTTTTAAACTTTAAAGTTGACAAACTTAAAAAGTAGTTAATTTTATATTACGTTACTTAGTGTATAATAAAGGTTATTTAATGAACGTTTGGTCGATTTTTCAGACAAAATGGCTATTGTCTAGAGGTCGCTGCATTAAAATATAAAGCTTTTAAACTTCTTATTTTTTAAAATCTTTTAAAATAATAAAAATATTCAAGTTTAATCAGGCTACTTGTAGACTTTAGCTTTACTTAAGAAAAACAATTAATAAGGAAGATACTAGTAATATAAAAAATACTATAATGTGTTAAATAGTTTTGATTTTGAACAAGATGGATTTTGCTTTCTGTGTTGCTCAACCACTTGTAAGATAAATTGTCGTTGTTCTTCATTTTGTGCACACTTGCAGAAATCTTCCATAAGTTTGATATAATCAGTTGTTACTTCTTATTGTTTAGCAAAATTTTCTGCAAATTAAAAATATCTGAAAATTTTCTGCTTTTGTGGATTAATTTGGAGCCATTCCTGGTTATTTATTATTCCTAATAAATCAAAAAGATGACCGTAGTCCAAATAAAAAATAAATAAATGTTGAAGAATTTATTGTCAGAAATTTTGGTTTCCCAAATAAAAAAATTGTTTGATCTTGGGGTAGAAAAAAGTTTTTTTTGCCATTATTCTTCTGGTAAAGTCTGAAAACATTTTATTAAATAAAGATATAATAACAAGATTTACTTTTAAATAACAAAGGTGTCGTTTAATTAAAAAATTGCAGCAGTTGCAATATCTAAATCTATATCTTGATATCAGTTTATTGCAACAAAAGATTTGAAGTCATTTGTTGGAGCAAATACGGAAATTCTCGAGCAGAGAAATTGTATTAATTAATAAAGAATGATAACCTAGCCAAATCTAGAGGTGGTAATCTTGAGGTGGATCATAATTCGCTCATCATTGGAAATAATAAATTTATCAGATAAGATTTCTATTTTTAGAATATATAAAAAATGCGGCATAAATCTTGCATTGCGAATTATACCTAGTTTGCGAATTGTAAATACTTTGCCCATTGATAGTTTTCCTAGAAATAGATAAAAGTTATTTCAATTAACTTAAGATAGTCTCTCGCAGAAATATTTTTTTATCGAGGCATTGGTAAATCCATTTAAGATTGATTTAATATTTCTGATTTGATGTCAGTAGGCTATTAAAAAAACTAGTTTGAATAATCAATATCAGTTCTTAAAAATTTGGCTTGGAAATGTTTAAAAATGGGCTCATCTGGACTCTTGCTTTGTCCTCGCAATGCGGGTGCATGCATGTTCAATATGTAGCTCATTATGGTAATGGCAACATGCTAGCCAAAGGAGAGGTTCTTTAACTTAATTCCAAATGAAGTTGCTGCTCCTGTTTTATTGCGTGTGTTGAAAGCTGTTGTACCAAAGTATACACCAATAATGTTTTCCAAAATGTTCCAATCTTGCACATGTTTTATAGCCACATTATATTGAACTTTACCTGCTGAATCTTTAATTAATCGTAAACCAATATGTTTTGACCTGCAAGTAAAAGTTAAGCTAACTTCTTTGAAAACAAAAATTAAAAATATAAATCGGATTCATATAAATAAATAAATAAGTACCCGTAATGAGATACGCTTATAACAACTGCAACACGTTCTTCATTATGAACAATGTCAAATTGAAAAAGCTTCGAATACCAGTGCAAAATGGCTTTTTTTTGTTTGTTCATCTCCGAGTCAGCTTTAATTAACAGAACTGTTTTCTCTCGCGCATATTGCCTCTGACAATGCACACTTGATACTGACATAGACATATCTTAAAGTTTACCTCCGCTTTTGCAGATGATAGTCGATTGAAACAGAAGCTGTTTGCAATTTAATAAACAACATCGGTCTGCAACTAATCTCATAACTTCTGAGAGCATCTTTATTGATATTTCGAGTGAACTTGTTAAAGGCATTTTGCTTTTCTATGGTGGTAAAGGAGTAAACTCTGTATCTTTTTGATCTTCTTCATCAGCACTATCAACTAATTCACTGACTTTAAACGCACTTGGTTTTTGATCTTCGGTTGATCTTCTCCGAGAATTCATGCTCAATCAAACTTCTTGCCGTTCTAAAAATTTTGAAACACATAGATTGATGCTATTTGAAATGTGATACTTTCTGCTACTTTTTTGATCATCATAAAATTCCCAATATTCCTTCCATTTTTGTCAACGTGATATTAATAACTGTTCACATGCATTTACTGCTAAAATGTCGCAAAGTTGTTCAAGTTTATTACAAAGTCTTACAACTTTTTCTTTTCCAGCTTTAACATTTTGACTTGACTGATCAATTTTCTTTATTTTCTCAAATTTCCCACAACAATTTGGTAAGTAATGAAAGACAAGACTTATCTAATCAAATTAGTACTCTAACTTTTTCTCAAACATCCTCAGGCTTACCAAGAAGTTAAAAAACATC
Source organism: Hydra vulgaris (assembly GCF_038396675.1). NCBI lineage: Eukaryota > Metazoa > Cnidaria > Hydrozoa > Anthoathecata > Hydridae > Hydra > Hydra vulgaris. The sequence goes on from NC_088932.1 coordinate 44,299,616, forward strand.
TCTGGCAGAAGTGTCCTTTTTTGGACAAAAACGTAAATAAGAGTATCTACCTAGCACATGCTTTTTTGCTGGTAGGCCATTGAAGCTTGATAATTTATCCAATTCAGGATCACTAATACAAAAATCTTGATTAATTTTAATTAAAATTAAAAGGTTCATTATTATATTAAAATTTTTGCTTATCTTATAAACTAGATTCAACTCTATTTTTAAAACTTCATTTATGCTAATTGATAAAACAACCAATTGTTTTTTAATAAGTTTATAGAATTTGTATACATACATACAAATGTTTACTTTGCAATGAAAACTATTTAATCACGCAACAACTTTTAGTGGTTAAATATGTTCAAAACTTAAATTTTGCAACTTTCTTAAAAGCATTAAATCTCTAACACAATTTTTTAGTAAACAAATATGTTAATAATAAAACTTTTTATTACGGTGACCTCTAGATATTCATAAACTTTTTTGAAAATTTTTTGCTAATGTTCATCTGATAACCTTCCCAGACAGCAAGGGTATAATGGTCCCGCACTGTTCCTGTGTAGGATGTTGCGCTCAACCAGCTACGGCTGCCATCGTTGGCTAAGCTCCATATTTTCTTTAAGAATTATTTATGGATCAGCCGTGGCTAGCCAGAAATTGAAAAACAGCGTCTAGCCACTGTAGGATGAGTACTGGCAGAACAACCATTAGCCATTACTACACAGTACCAATCTGATTTTTTCATGTCAAAAAAAAAAGGTCGCGCATGATTTTGTTATGGGTTTTCATTCCAATTGAAATCCAATTAAAGCCCATATGTTTTCCTTTTAGACCCCGTTTTCTTATTTATTTGAAGTCGTAGCAGAATTGGCCTAACTTTTTGTTAAAAAATTGGCGAATTTTTTATTAGTTTAAGCATAATAAAATGTAATAGACACATGATTATTGACATTTTAAACTTTTAAGATTAAAGTTGAAAAACAGACGTGAATTTCAAAATATATTTACGAGACAAAAAACAATTATTATACAACGATTTGATTTATAATCATTCAACAATGGTGCTTTTCTGCAATTCATATCGAATCGCCAACATGATTCGTTATAAACTTCTACTTCAATTTGTAACGCTATTATCTTCTTTAGTGCTTGCATCCGTTTTAACTTAAATAATATGAAAATAAACATACGCACAACTTAATATTTTATTACTTACATAAAACATAGTTACAACAAATATATAACATAGTCTAACAAACTTACAACATTGTTATCATATTACAATTACATTTAAAACATGCGGCCCTTGCATTATTATGGATCAAATCTTCCTTCCCGATTTCATGTGATGAAAAACATTTAATGATTTAATATAAAGTTTATTTCACAGCAGATTTTAAATAAAGTATAAAACACGCTGAGACAAATTAATTTATCGCTTTATTGTAAATAGAAGACTTTAAAATGTTGCCACAATATGATTTTAATTTGAATCATCTTAAACATTTCAAAAAGATGCAAGATTATGATTATATCATTAAACTATTAAATATTTATACCATTAAAATATTTAATAGTTTAATGGTAAAATCACAATGTGCATTATATATTATAACATAAAATATTTAAACTGATTAAATTGAAACCCAAATATAATATTCTTCTTTATTAAAAATAACCAAATAAAACCTGTTTATCTAAATGCAACACACACTTACCAGCAAGTGAAGAGAGATTTTAAAAAAAGAGAATTTAAATAACTATCTGTGTTTGATAAGTATAAGGTGTTGGGTAGCAGTAAAAATATTAGAAGACTGATGAACTATATTGAGAAAAATGTTCATCAAACTTGAATAAATAAGGCAACAGTGCAAATTTTGACAGATATCTTGAAAAACTCCAAGTATATAAAGGTAGTCAACTGATTTTATTATTATAATGTGCTGAAAAGGTATTAGTACTCAAAGATATAACAATTTAACAAAGTACCAACTATTAAAAAAAAACTATTATTTGATTTATGAAATAGTGCGCAGGTTTTATTTTTGTCAATTTTTATTTGACATTTGTTACTCGTCTATTTGTATACATACAAATACATGTAAATTATTGACGCACATGTTAACATATAAACATATATACTTACACAGGCCTTGTGATGAAGCGGGAGCAATTGCTCCGCACACCTGAAACAGGTGCTTGCTTGTTTCGTTACGAGAGTAAAAGAGTGGAACTCGTCTGAAGAACTTGTGAGGGAGAAATTTATAAGTTAATGTTTTAGAGAATTTTTAATGTCAACTTTTATTTGCGCTGATTATCATTAAAATATTAATAAAAAATTATTTGTGCTGAAGTCAAAATATGTTTAAACAGTAGAGTTAGCATATTGTTAAACAAAGAAGTTATACTCGTAATAAGTACGTCACGTATAACTTATATTTAACGTGCTTTAATTTAAATTTATGCGGCATAGGTTCAAATTGAAACTATCAGTGCAAGAGTGCCAATTTAGTTATCTATTCAAAAGCTAAATTCAGAAATTTTTTTTTTAATTTTAGTTGAACCTTATTATATTATCCGCTTCATCGTACTTTAGGTAAGTCGAACCATTCGCTAACTCGTACTGTTTTTTAGAGTTAAATTCACAAAAAAACTTTGCTTAAGTAAGCTTTTACTTTGAATTGCATAAAGGTCCATGTAATAAAATATCAAAACTTGCATCACTTCAATAAAAATTCCTAATTTAAATGTTTAAGCATTTAATACCTAGCCTAGCATTTATAAATAATTTCTTTCTTTTTTTTTTATTTTAATTTATATTGCTGTTTAACAAAAATAATCAACATACATATACATAAGAAAGAAAAAATAGGTCCGTAAAACGAAGAAGACAGTAAAATCTTGTCAACAAGCACTGTTTTTGTATACACAATATAAAATATAAATTTTTCTTATTGTAATGATCTTTATAAAGAAGTAAACATTAACAGAGCTCAAAAAAGATGAAGATGATAATACGTCATTGCAAGCTTTTCATATAGTCCCTAAATATACTTTCAATAGAATATAGATTTATATTATTAACCCTAATAGGCATAAAACTGCTGCCCTGATCCGTAAATCAAATAAAGATAAAAAACTGAAAAAATAAAATCAAATAACTTAAGTGTTATTCAAGCACAAATAAATCTCGAACATTAAAAATTTATATAAAAGTAAAGTTAAGTCCTTTTTGATAGATACTCCATATATTTGGACCACGATATGCAATGCTATATTCAGTATATTTACTAACGTTTTGTGGCAGTTTATATGTGTTACTTATATTTGTTCTTAGACAATAGTTTTCATTTCAAACTTGTTGTTAAGGTTTCCAGGAGAGAGATTATTGTTGAACCGGTACATAAAAATTAAATAGCAATAGATATTTATTTCAAAAATATCTTTCATTTTCATATCAATCATTATGGGTTTAGCGTGTTCCCGCTTAATTTTAGAGTAAATAATTCTGCGCGCCTGTTTTTGTAAGCTAGAAGATTTTTTTGTAGTTTTGATAATTGAGTATTTGCCCATGATATATTTACCTAACTGACGAAGCAAGGAAATAATACAAAATATATTAATTTGAGACTTTATTTTTATTGATATAGGAATCAAGCATAATACTCGTTGATATACGAATCTAGCGTTATTGATATAGATATCTGGCGTAATAATTTATCAAACTAAAACTTCATTAATAGCTTCCCTTTTAAACAGGTTTAATCACATTCTATTAATTTATGACTATTATATTTAAAATTCAAAAACATTAAATACAATTTAAAACGTTACAACACCAAATATTTTTTGTCAAACCTAAATTATTAAACTAAATATTTTTACTGATTTCTTCGAATCGGTCAAACTTATATTAAAGTCAGAGCCGTCCAGAGGGTGAGGGGGGCACTGGATACATTTTACCTTGGCACACGGACAAAGAATGCACATGCGCCCTTCAATAAAGAATTTTAATAAAATTTTTAATAATCATAATGAGCATTACTCCTTACAGAAATTTGAAACATAATCTAAAAGACCCAATCAGAATTTATTACAAAAGAGTTCAACTATTTTTTATTCTATTTTTAATTCAAAAAAAAAGAGAAAAAAAAGATGCTAATTTCTCCAGAAGATTATGTCTTATTAAACATTAATAAAGAAAATGCATTATGTATTTTTTGTAAATTTTGTCAAACTGCAAACATTCAAACGGGCAAATTATCAATCCGCAAAAAAAAAAGGAAGATTATTTGCATCATTTTAAGCAAAAAACTTATACTAAAATATAAGATTTTTTTTTCTGTAAGTTGAATGTTTACCGATAAAATATTTATAATATTATTTTATTCATGTGTAGATTAAAATATCATATGCTGTCTAATATTTTTGAAGACCTTTTCTTTATTATAGATTATAAATATCAAACAAAAAATTCGTTGCTTAAGTATAAGGTACTAAAAACTTTGTTAAATTGATCCAAATTCTCAATAACTTACCAAGGGCCAATTTGTAGAACTTATTTCTGTCAAATAACTGTAAAACTACAACTTCAATTTAAACTTTTAAAAGTAATTTAAAAAAACAGTTACTTGATTATGACGCATCTCAAATACTATTTTATTTTTATTCTTTATTTTATTCTTTTTTATTTTTTAACTTTTTCTTTTGTTAAAAGGCGATATCACCAGTTACACCACTACTTATTTTATTTTATTTATTTTTATAATTATAATTATATTTTTATTTAATTAATATATTTATTTTAAATATAATTTATAAGTATAACTATAATTGTATTTTTTTTTATTTTTTTATTTTAAGTTATAATGTGTTCGAAAATATATATATATATTTATATATATATATATATATATATATATATATATATATATATATATATATATATATATATATATATATATATATATATATATATATATATTAGTGTAAGACTTTTTATTTCAAAGTATTTAAACTAATTTTACTGAGTTTGTAATATATATTTCTTTTTATAATATAAGCTGTTTTTTTCTTTATTATGTAAATGATATAACGGGGCTGGATGATAAGACTTTTGTCTTCTGACTGTTCCCGTCACACCTTAACTCAAAAAAATGTTATAAATAATTTATTTTGAAGATGACGAAATATATTTACAAAAAAAAAAGAATAATACTAAAATATGAAAAGCATGATAATTCAACTCCCAGGGCCGACGACACGCGTTTTGCTGCTTTAGTTCGAAAACGCTTCAGCCAGATTGGCTTTTTGCGAATGCCCGCGAATTTATAGTATTTAAACTAATGCGGCATGCGCTGAATTCTCTTCTTTTCGCTGTTTTTTTTTGCAGTTAAACTCTTTTTTTGCACTCAGCTCTTGTTTATTTAGATTATTGTAATTTGCATTGAGCATCCTGAAATATATGAATAATAATCAAATCGCACCTTTATTCTAAAGATAATACTTGCTTTCTAGACTTTTATGTAGCCCACAGACAGATCATGCTTGTTATGGAACACATGATCAAGAAAATATTGGAAGATTAAACAGTTAAGTGTTTTTTCAATATGTATTTAATTTATTTCGACTAATGACTATTTATATTTTATTTACTTAAGATTTCATTACTACATTTTATGTATTTTTTGATTTAGTATTACTAAAAACATTCTTCGTGGAGAATTTGTTCGTTACAAAGATTATCGGGATTATCAGCTGAGTGTTTTTATTTTTGATTCATTTTTGAGATATCCGTTAACAGTAAATATTTAAGAGTTTGATGTTGAATAATAAGTTAAGATATTATAAGTTAAGATATTATTAAGGATATTTAAGTAAGGTTATATATAATTATGGATTAAGAGATCTTAATTTCGGAAGAATTAAGTTTAAAATTTTTAAATTAAGGTTAAATAGAACTTCCGATACCCTTATGCAATTCTTTATGAGTACAAAAAAAGTTAGTCGCCCTAAAAATTTGCTACCAATTTGAAATTTCATTTTATAAAGTTGCGCTCATCGATTGCTTTTTTACTTTTACAAGTAATGATTTATTTTATTACATGCTATTAAAAACATTCAAAAACTAATTATCATTATATAAGATACTTTATAATAAAAATTCGCGTAAAATAAGAGATTAGATTTGCAAAATGTCTGTTCTTACAATTAGGAAAATAGTAAGAGCAATGAAATTAAGTTCAATAAAGAAATTATTTGATCATGCTAACGATTTGATGCAAGATGATAATCAAAATGAAAATTTATCAGAACTTATTAATTTAGGAGAGACTGCAAACGATAGATTTGAAAGAGTTAAAACTTTAGATGATAAAATTTCAGTTTTTAATTTGATGTGTATGAAATAATGGACAAATATAAACTTGTTAAAATGAAATTTGAGAGTGGTATGAAGTTTTCACACAAAATCATGTGTGTGTATATATATATATATATATATATATATATATATATATATATATATATATATATATATATATATATATATATATATATGACTCTTATAAATCCAATATAATCATCAGATATTTTGCCAGCATGTATGTGCTGGCAAAATATCTGATGTTTATATTGGATTAATAAGAGTTTTGATTCTTTTAGAAAATAACGAGGAACTAAAAGAATGTTGTTACACTACAGCAGCAGAGGAAGAATATGAAATAGATATTTGTGTTTCCAAAGATACTTGTAAAGTGAAAAGTAATGTCAATGGTATAATTGCATTTAATTATTTTTAAGTTAATTACTTATTTTAATGTTTTTAAAGTCAAATCTCTATCGTAAATTAATATGTTTGTATAAGCACTAAAAGAAAAATAAATAATAAAGCTATCATGTTTTAGAGTTACCTGATTTTCCGTTGCCTCCGCTAGTTTTTAAATCAGAGTTGAAAAGACTATTAAAAAGATCTTTTGACTCTAATTTGTCTTCTGGATCTACTTTAAACAATCAAATCTGTGTTCTGGTATACTTTTTCTCCTAATTTTTGAATTTTTAAAGTCAGATTTTATATTTTTTTAATATACACTAATACTAAATTCTTATTTTCAGCTTTATCTGACACTTTTTTACCTCTACGTTTAACTACAGAGGAACAATCACCTTCCTATTCCGATGCACTACTTATGTATTTTTGAATTTTCTACTATTCTTCTTGTTCATTAAAGTTGAAATATTCATTTATTGTTAACTTTGTTTTAACCAAACTCCTTTTTATACTTATAATCAACTAAAGATGAACAATCAAACTTTATTTTATATGCAATTTTTTTTATAGACCCTAAATTAAAAAATTGTTAGTTCCACCCACCTCTTACCCCTCAACTTTTGTGGTCTCGAGCAACTAAAGCCTCAGCCTTGGACAGGCATTCAAATAAGAAAATTATGTATTAATAGTAACAAAGTACCAAAAATTTTTAAAAAAGATTTGTTGTAGATTTAAATAATAACTTTTTGTTATTTATATATAAATTTTTTTTTTGCTTTACTTATACCTCAATCATTACCAAACAAAAAGTTTCAGAAAACACGCATACAAGAAAAAGCCATAATTGAAGCGCTTGGACCCAAGAAGTTACTTAAAAATAAGTTTCCTTTAGAAGTTGAAAGTAAACTTTATTGCATTTACTTGATTTTTTTATTTTGAGGAAGTAAAATGTGGAGAATGTTTGTACTAACATTTGGATTTTTTTTAGATATAATAAAAATAGTTGTAGATAATTTTGAAATTGTATAAACAAATGTTTTGCATTCTGCATATCGCCTTTTTCATTTTATTTACATAATTTAAAATACAAGCACATGATGTTCAAGATGATTTCAAAGGTTTTAGAAAACCCGGAGCTCATTTTTATAAACAAACAACCCCATAATAATTTTGCAATCAAGAAATTAGACACTATTCCTGAGTATGAAGATTTTATCAAAAATTTTAAAGGATGATTGTGTTCGACTTGATTTGGTAAATATTTATCTGTTTTTAAAACATTATCCCAATAAATTAAAAGTGAAAAGAGGTATTTTTATAACAACTGTTTAGATTTGTCATGAAAAGGTTTTTTTAATTATATTTGTATAGCAATCATTTCTCGTATTTGTTTGAGGTGAATATATTTTTTATGTATAGCAATTATGGAAATCAATAAATATAAATTGGATAATACTTTCATAAATTTTATTATTTATCGATATGTTTATTAGATTATTTACAAATAACCTATTGACACAGTTTAATGTAAAAGGCTCTGGTGGAAAGATTGGTTTATTATTAACTAAACTATATTGACGTAATAAAAGGTAATCTAAAATAAGTTTAAATTATTCAACTTTTAGTTTAGTTAATAGTCTATTTTAAGTTAAATTTATTTCCATATACTTTATTTGATTTTTAGAAGTTGTAAAAAGATGATTTGAAAAAGTTTCAAATGTTGAAACTAAACAGCAAATTGGACGGTATTGTAAAAATGCTCCTTCACGTCAAAAAAGGAAATTAAAAAAAATTTCTATTTTATTGTTATATATTGTATATATTGTTTTAAGTTGTATAAATTGTTAATTAGAAAGATACTTGGTAACAATCCGACTAACGGTATAATATGTGCCTTTTTAAACTATTTGGTTTTTTTTTTAATAATTTTCTTTTTCTTCTTTAATAATGTTTCTTAAAAATACTGTAAGAACTTGAACTTGCTTAATGGCGTTAATTTTTCAATACCCATTAAAATAACACCCTAACCCTAAAAAACACCCTAAAAACCATTAAAATAACACCCTAAATCTAAAAAACACTGTAAGAACTTGAACTTGCTAAATGGCTTAAATTTGTCAATGCTTATTAAAATCGGTAGTAGCTACTAAAATATATCATTACTTAATACAGTTTTCTTAAAATGTTATTGAATAAATCTTTAAGTTGTCTTGAGTACAACGTCTTTAATTACTTAAAGCAGTTTTTTTTAAAACGTTTTTTTTGACAGACAACGTAGACCTTTTTTGAGATATCTTTAAGACATCTTTTTTATCTTATAAAGACGTCTTTAAGACAATTAAAAGACGTCTTTTTGTTTGGTGGGTTATATATTGCTTGTTTATATTTGTATGGAACTTGCTATTTTAGACATGTGGCATTTAAGCATAATTATAAAATATTCTATATATTGGGACTATTTTGTAATGAAATTTCATTTTATAATAAAATTTCTTCAATCTGGCTAAGTTCCTTTATAATTTTAATAAAGGAGTAATAAATTGTTTAATACGATGACCTAGTAAGATCTTTATTTTATCAAAATAGCAAAAGCCCCCTAGTGTAATAATTTCTTCATCATAACAAATCATTTGTTGCACGAACGGAAAAAATCCTTAATTTCAATGAACTAATATTGGCGAACTTTAATCTGTTAAAATTTTAATACGTTAACATAACGGAAAACCCATTGATTCAATAGCGACAGATGCAGTTCATTGTATGTAACGGATTTTTTCTTAGAGTGTAGAATGACCTCATTTAAACCAAATTGTTTATTGTATAAAATATTATTTTTATTTAAGATAAAATAGAGTTTATTATACATAATTTGTTCTAGAATTTTTGAAAAACATGTAAGACCAATAATTAGTAACGTCATAAGGATCACCTGATTTTAAAATTGGGACAATCCAAGTGATTTTTACCTTTTTCGGGAAAACTCCCTCTTTTAAAGATAAATTAAATATATACAAAAACGGGATTGCAATAAGTTTTATTGATTTGATAATGATGCTACTTCTTATATTGTCAACTCCTACACTTTTTTTGGACCGCGACTAATAATTTTTCTCTATTAAGTTTATCATTAAACTAATGTTACTGTTATCAGCAACCAAGCATGCATCAATGTTGGCTTGAGAGGATTCAATTTTTGATTCTAATAAAGGACCAAATTTACCAGAAACTCACAAAAATTTTAGGTTTAAATACTTGTTGAGAACTGTTTTGATTTTAAATATTTGTTAAAACAGTTTTGGTTTTGAATATTTATCGAAAGTGATTGTGTGTTTTAAAAGGAAATATGAAAATAAAAAAGAAAGGAATAGGTAATATTTATATAACATTGATAGAGAAAGTTATAGTTATAGTTTAAAACATTTGTTCAAAAATATTTTCTTAAAAAACTTTTAACAGCTTCTTTTTCTTTTTTTTTTTTTTTCAAAGCATTTTTTCTTTATTAAATAATATTGGGATTGTTTTTTTTGCTAATTGCTTTTGTTTTTTTTATATTTTGCAGTTTAGAAGTGCAGTAGTTTCATAAAAATTAAATTTTAAATAAGTTTAATTAAGAAGTCATTTTGAGTGAATTCATAAAAAAGATCCATTGGTTCAAGATGTCTAATGACGTGTCACATTATAGACTATTTTAATTCGCATTATTACAATTCACGAGATTATTAATTATTTATAATATTTTTTATTAAAAGGATTATGGCAGTAAAGAGACAATCTTATGTTTTAATTCATAGTTATTTTGGATTTTGATATAGCTTTCAAAAACGGTGCTAAATGACAAACTCTGTTAATGAAAGTAGCAAATTAGGTACTATTTTCATTATTTTTATAAAAGTTTACCTTTATGTAACACAACATATCCGGTTGTTAGGAAACTGATAGACGAAGTTAATTCAAAAGTAGAAAAAATAAACTTAAATTTTAAAATAAATTGCTAAATGGATCCTGATAAGACTAATAGATCCATAGATAAAAATGTTCAAAAATATATTGTGTAAATCGTTTTGATTATAGCAAATCTAAAAAAGTCCGAAATTTACAAGTAACAAGCTTTTTCAAACATAAAAAACAGTTCTAAATTACAACTAAACTTAAACAAAATATAAATTAAGATCACAGTATCATTTAAAAATACATTTATTGTCTTTTAAAGATAACAAATTTATTTTTAAATTATTTAAATTCCCTATTCACAGTGAATTTAGAAATCTTACATAAGCATTGCTTAAGAAGACATCTTAAAAAAACAAATTTATTAGATAGATAAATTTAGTCAACTGCCATGTCTCAGCACTTATAATTGAAAAAAGAAGAAGAAATTGTCCTAGGTTTAAAAAATAGTTGTTTTTTTCACAATCTAAAACGTTGAATACCACGCTTTGTTTTTAGTCTTTATACCTTACACTTGCAAAACAAAATAAGGCTTTTCTCTCTTATATGTGAACTGATGTTTAAAATAAACTGCTAGAATGAATTACCTTCGTTGCCAGAAAAAACTAAAATTTAAGCCTTATATTGTTTACATTTATCATTTGTATTTAGGTGATATATTAGAATATTATATTTATTAGAATTATTTGCAAAGTTTTAAGTAAGAGAATGTCGAAGCAAATACTTTGGAATGTCTTAATGTAGATGAAGTTAAAATGTTCCTTATTATACAACACAGTATAACTCTTCAAATAAAATTATGGTTTTTAATGACCAAAACTTTGGTAAAAATAATAGGTTTAACAAAAGAATAACTCTTTATTTATATCCTTTTGTACTATTTCAGGTAGAATACATATGTTTCTTTAGGTCATAGTTAAAAAAAATTCTTTGGCAACAGCGCTCTAAGCAACCAAACTTAAAGTTGGAAGGTGTTTTCAACATAAATAAAAGACATCAGCCCAACGATAAAAACAATATTAATGGTAAATAGTTAGGAGGAAAACACTTGTTTCTTCTCTTTATTCATCAGGATTTTATTTATACAAAATTTAGAAGGTGAAAAATAAATAAAGTTTATTGAATAAAACAGTATTAAAAAGGTAACTAAAAATTAATCAAAAAATATGGAAAACTGAAAATTTATTAAGTATACCCATGCGAAACATGTGGCTGTTTGAGTTTTTGCTAACTGTATGATAATCTTCATCAACTTATTAATAAGCAATCCAGTTCGTCACAACATTGGATTACTTTTGAAGTATAGACGACACACAATATAATACCATCGATGCACAAGAATCCCAAAACATTAGAGTTTTTAACGTCAATACCTATATAAATCATTGGGAACAATAGAAATTAAGAGCTTTATAATAATTTCAAGAATTATAAAAAAATAATAAAAATATATAATATAGAACACCGTATTAGTCATCAGGAACTATTCAAAATATTAAAAAACTATGAAATACCATAACTATGAAAAAACTATGAAATACCATAACTATGAAAAAACTATGAAATACCATAACTATGAAAAAACTATGAAATACCATAACTATGAAAAAACTATGAAATACCATAACTATGGAAAAAAACGTTCTTCATTTACATCAATTCTTGTTTTTCATTCACATCAATTTACTATGATGATTTTGTAACTCAAATCCTTCTTCCGTGTTTATAATTTATTTACTTTTATCTCTTACACATATAAACTGCAATGTAACCATATAGTTCTAATAATAAAAAAATGTGTATTAAAATCTCAAAATTTTCCAAAATGAAATTACTCTTGTAAAATTTAATTAGTTAGCAAAAAACAATTTCATAGCGAGTAAAAAGACGTAAATTGATGAAAAACATTGAACCCTAACGTAAACCTTTCAAGAATCGGGATTTATGTATAGTATTCAATCGACTTTCAGAGATACTTTTACTATAAACAGTTCAAACTTTAAAAAAAATCCTTTACTCAACCTTTTTCTTTCATTACTTATACACTTATATCAACAAGTATGAATTTACCATCTGTTTTTCACAAGAACTTAGTCAAGTTTAAATCATCCGACAAAAACTCTGTAAATATCATAAGTGAACATGATTGTATATGTTCTGTTTTATTCTGGAGATAACATATGCAGTTTACCGTCAAGTTGATATGAATATGCACTTGTTCACGAAATAAAAAATTTTGTCAAAATTCGACTTTGACAAAATTTTTGATATTTTAATTTGATACTTTTTGAATTTCATAATTTAAAACAAGTTTGATATTTTAAAATAAATTTAATATTTTAAAACAAGTTTGATATTTTAAATATTAAATAAAAATATTAAAAACAAATTTGATATTTTAAAACAAATTTGATATTTTAAAACAAGTTTCCGAATGTGTTTTACAGAATAAAAAATCTAAAAAATAAAAACGGAAACAGTTATATTCTCTTAATGTTAAACAGCATGTTTAACGTTATAAAGATATTGATTTGTCTACGCAAGTGTATATACAATTGCTTTATAAACTAATATAACATGGAGTTCTAGTTAATGCTTGGGCATCTTTCAGTATGTCGCATTTTTTAAATTTGAAAAATGTAATTTACCAAAAGATGTGCACAAAACGCAAAACGATATTTATAGTACTGCAAAAACATTATTACATATGTCAACATATTAGTGTAAACTGTAATACACTCTATTATAGAGGCATATATACAACAACAACAAAAACAACAACAGTAACAGCAATAAGAACAACTATATATTTACGAGAAGTATAGATAAACTTGATCAATTTATACTTTTGGTTTTTTGGTTTGTGTCTACTATCTATTATAACATATATTATGCTGTAACAAATATATCCCTGGTACAGTTTGCACTGAAGTGTAAACGATAGCATCATTTGATAATACTACTATGTAAAAGCAAAATTACCATATGAAGACTCCACGGGAAGAAACGACAGGGTTACATTTTGAAAACTTTGACTTTTTACACTTTCTAGCTTTATTAACTACAATAGTTATATAGCTAATAGTATATTGCAGTAGTTGCAGTATACATTTAAAATGCACACGTTTTTCCTAAAAATTCAAAACTTATATTGATTCAAAAGTGAAAAAACGAATTATCTCAAAATCAAAAAATGTGACCCTCCTGTTTCTTCCCGTGGAGTCTTCATATGCTATAATTAATAGCATATGATAACTGTGAACTATAGCTCAACATTAGCTTATCTAATAACCTAATAATATTTAGTATAATATTATAGTAATAGCAACATATTATATAATATAAAATTATATCAATAGAAATTTCATTGATATATTTTAAATGTTTAGCAGAACGAAATGTTTTTTTATTTACTTTTTTTATATATATAAGACAAACACTATATAAAAGACTCACTCTTATTTTACATATATATATATATATATATATATATATATATATATATATACATATATATATATATATATATATATATATATATATATATATATATATATATATATATATATATATATATATATATATATATATATATATATATATATATATATATATATATATATATATATATATATATATATATATATATATATATATATATGAGAAATGGACTTGCAAAACCTGATAATTCACTTTTTCAAAAAATCTAACTTGCGCACACAACTGGGTAGCTCTTGTAATTTTGCATCAGGAAAATAATTCAGGACATGCAGAATTCAATATTTCTATCACAAATTATGACGTTAAAATTAAGTAGTCCATGCAAAACCTAACAAAATATTTCTTAAGTTCCATGCAAAACCAGATAAATAGTACAGCCAATCAGAAAGCAGTTTTCGCAGATGACAAGCAGTTGCAAAGATGGCGGACGTTGTACCAAATATCAATATTATTAATAATGCGGATTTTATTATTAATAGTATTATTAATAATGCGAATCGAGGTGAAAACAGAGTAGGAATAAAAAATGTTAAAAAAAAAGAAGCGACATTGCCAAAAAAAAAGAAACTTTATTAGAAGTCTGCGAGCAACAGAGAGCCATTATGGGAGAAACAAAAGCGCAAGACTGTATCTGCCAACTCAACTAAAAACTATTAATAATGTGTACAAGGTTTTCAAAAAATCGCTAGATCAGCAACAGCAGAGGTATCTGTCTATATCTTACAAAATGTTTTACCGAGTCTTTGTTAAAGAATTCAATATATCATTCAAAGCACCAGCTTCAGATACATGCACAACATGTGACAATCTCAAAAATCTCCTTAAAAATGTTAAAGGAAACGAGAAATTCAATCTTATTGTTAAGCTAAGTGTACACAAAGTAAGAGCAAAAGCTTTTTATAGTATTCTAAAAGAAACCAAAAATAATGTCTACACAGTTGCTTATGACTTGCAACAAGTCCAATCGCTTCCTAGAGTTACTGTGCAAGAAGCCTACTACTCCAGGCAATTAAGTTTGTACAATTTCGGTTTATGTGATTTGAATTATAATTCCAATCACTCATACACTTGGTTAGAGTCTCAGTCGGTAAGAGTATCAAATGTAATAGCAAGTGCCGTTTTCCACTACTTAACAACTAAGTTATCTAATTCCTTAACTTTTAATGAAGCTGTTGACACTATTCGACTTGTTAGTGATGGCTGTGGAGGTCAAAATAAAAACAATATCATGTTAGGAATGGTGCAATTATGGCTGTTTAATTCGCAACAACATGTGACTTAAGTTGAGCTAATATTTCCTGTAAGGGGACACGCATTTCTACCATGCGACAGATTGTTTGGTCGCATAGAAAAGGATCTTAAAGTCAACACTGACATTTTAGAACCGAGTGGTTTCCGTGACATTATCTTGAAACATTGCAATACAGTGAACACTGTTCATTGGGAAAGGTTAGTGTAGGACTGGAAAAAATGTTGTACTTCGACATATAAAACATTCAACGAATTTCAAGAACTTAAACGCATCATTTTGCAAAAACATTTAACAAGCAAAGGAAAAGTTTATGTCACCGTTCAGTCAGAAGTGAACTACAAGAGTGATTTAGGAAAACCAATACAACTTCTTAAATGTGGAAAATCTCACACATTTAATCCATTAGTAATATCAGGAATATGTCCAATCAGTGCACCGAAGCTCAAAGACATTCATCATTTGCTTGCAGTTGTCTATGGTCCTGATTGGAAAAACATTGCGGGAACTGAAGTCTATTCAATCTTGACATCAACCGCTACAATACAAAATAAAAACGCTGCCGTTGTTGAGAACTGTGACTGCGATGAAGAAGACATTGGTCTTAAAGTTTGATTTTTGTTAAAATTTAAAACAAGATTATGACAAGTTAAATTTTTTAAAACTGCTTATTTGTTTAAAATAATTTGTTCAAATTTTTTTTGCATTTTTATTGTTTTGTTTTGTTTTTTTGTTTAAAAGTTTTTTTTAAATCAATTATAACATTGCCAAATGATGTTTGTAAGTAAGTTTCATGATTTTTTATTACAGTAATCTTTGGATGTTTTCTTAAACAACACATTATTCTTAATAATAAAAGTATAGTCTTAAACTAAGCTAAACCATTTATCCCGAGCAAAACCGAGTAAAACCCTTTTTTACAAGCAAAACCAGAGAAAAAAAAACTTATATTCGTTTTAAATCTGATTCTGAAAATTAGGATTTACCAATATCTGTTCAAAACATTGTTTTATTAACATGCATACAATAGTGTTTCAATTACAACTGCATAACAAACAGATTTTCTGAAAACAGTTTTTGCCAATTATCTCGAAATGACAAAAAAGTGAAACAGCAGGTTTTGCAAGTCCACTCCTCATATATATATATATATATATATATATATATATATATATATATATATATATATATATATATATATATATATATATATATATATATATATATATATATATATATATATATATATATATATATATTTATATATATATATATTTATATATATATATATATATATATATATATAGACATATATATCTGTATATATATATTGGTTTGAACATCGGATCCTTCGTTTATGAGTGCGTTACCACTGCGCCACGGCTGCTCAAACACTGCACCACGTTTGCTTGACAATTTTTACATTTAATTACCAAGTCTTCAAATAGCTTTTCGTGAATATTTTGTGAATACCTAAAAATACCTGACAAATATTATTAAAAGTTACGTAAATCAAATGAAGACTCCACACTTAATTTTTTGATTTTAATCTAGCGATTTTTTGTACGCATCAGCTCCTCGTTCCTAATTTTTACTTTTTTTTGTTAAAAAAAGACCAGGCACAATTATACGTATGTTTTATTAATACGTGGTATTAAACTCGAACAAAGAACTTTAAAGTACATGCGATTTTTCTTGTATCAACACGAGTAATACTAAATAAAACGCATTTCGGGTATTTGCAATCCCAAATGGCTATAATACCAGATATCAGATCACCGCCGGCTGGGGACGTATGTTTGCGAATGATATTTCCAATATTTATTTTTTATTAATTTTTATATTAATGTGTTTTAAAATAAATAGTCTTTAAATTATATACTTTTGTAAAGAAGTACTATTATTTTGCATTTTATTATTTTGTAAAAACATCCGCTCTTGATGTATAATCTTGAATACCTTTGCTTAAAATAAGTATTGACATTTTCAAATTAAACTTTAAGGGGAAGGGGGTTTTATAGAAAAGAAAATAAAAATTATCTTTCGAAATGAAACAAAAACAACTTGAGAAGAAACTTAACACAATTGTCATTTAAGTTAGTGATACTTAAATTTCTAACTTAATTATGAATTAATCGCTTATACACAGGAGTTTTAATTTCTTGATATGCAATGAAATTCAGATATTTCTTTCAATATATAGTCTCTTTGTAAGGTATAACATTATTTTTTCTTAGGTTTTGCAGATGGCTGTTAAATAACTTTTAGTGGTTCTCCGCTTTCGTATTTTTTGTTTACATAAGTTGCATTATCCGCTTATTAATAAGTCCTCGAAACCCGAATTTTGAAGGTACTTTATTAAAGTTTAAAGAAATATAGTGATTAAAGCGTACATTTTGCGAGCCAATTATACGCTTAAAAAATTTAAAAGACAACCGCGCTTATTTTAACCTCTTAAAATTTTAGAAACTGAGTGACTGTTATTGTTAAGCTTACTGCTTAGCTATGGCTTTGTATATCTTAGATCTTCAAATTGTACTTTTTGATTAACGAATAATAAATTAGGCCTAACATTATGTCTATGAATTAAAAAGAAATTTTTCCTTTTTACTTTAGAAACAAATATACCTGAAAATTCTAATAGAATATAATACAGTCGTCCCCCGGTTAACGAACTTAATTCGGAGTACGAACTAGTTCGTTATCCGAAAAGTTCGTTAACCGAAACGCGTTTTCCCATAGGCCGCCATTAAAAAAATTTTAATTGGTGGATTTTGCCAAAATAATAAGGGAAAAAATTCAAAAAATTGTCCAACTTGATAAATAATATAGGCAAAGGTGAAATGATTGAAACCTGAGATTTATGCACTTTTAAAAATTGAAACAAATTGAAATTGTGCATGAAAATTGCTTGTCAAAGTTTTAGAAAAAACTAAAAATTGAACATGAACATTGCTTATCAAAAAATGAAAATTCAACAAGAAAATTGCTTGTCAAATTTTTACCAAAAAATTGAGAATTGAACTTGAAAAATGCTTGTCAAAATTTTACGAAAAAATTGAAAATTGAACATGAAAAATCCTTGTCAAATTTTTTACCAAAAAATTGAAAATTGAACTTGAAAGAAAAATCAACAAGAAAATTGCTTGTCAAATTTTTACCCAGGCTTCCATGACATTCACAAAACTGAGGGGGAAATGCTGGACGGCGCGCCCGACCTTAACGCGCGTGTGCACGCCATTTGGCGGACCGAAAGTTCGCTAACAGGGGGGTTCGTTAACGGGGGACGACTGTAATGTAATTGTATGTTTTTACAGTATGTGCGTATTTTATATATATATATATATATATATATATATATATATATATATATATATATATATATATATATATATATATATGTATACATATATATATATATATTTATATATATATATATATATATATATATATATATATATATATATATATATATATATATATATACATATATATATATATATATATATATATATATATATATATATATATATATATATATATATATATATATATATATATATATAACTTTACTTTATTTAGTGCATATATAAATAAACTTACAATATACACACTTATAGTCAGTGCCGTGTTTAGAGATAGACAAAATAAACAATGCTACTATATTTTATTTATTGTAAATAAAATACAAATAGGTAATTCATCTGAAAAAGGTGACTTTTCAATGTAAGTAAGAAACAATTTTTTTATATTAAATATACAATATATAAATATATATATATATATATATATATATATATATATATATATATATATATATATATATATATATATATATATATATATATATATAATTAATAAAGAACTATATAAAGTATAAAGAATTATATAGTAGTATATTTTTTTTCAGGTATTTGTACAGTAATAGTGATTTGATAGTGGATAATAATTATAAACACACAGCTATTTAATATTGAAACTAGATCAGTTTTTTCATTTTATGTTAATACGTAAAGTTTCATTAGTGTATGTAAAATTCTTAAAAAAAGAAAAAATATTATTATATATGTGCATATATAAACTAGTAATTTTGATCTTATTTTTTAGATAGTGTTTTATCGTAGTTAGAAATATATACGTATATCATATGAAATGTGCGTATATCGTAGATGCGGATGAGATATGGGCAAAAGAGCTAGATTTGCTATCTTTTCCGTCTAAGTATTTACTAAAAGAATTCGTTCTTTATCAAAGTCAGTATTTTTGTTCCTTTTTTTTTTTCTATCACTTTTTTGAAGTTTAAGCTAATACAAATTAAATTTTTAAACTAATTTTTCATAAATTTCGTTTATTTAGAAAGTAGTAAAGTGAGCATAATTACATTTGATCCATTTTAGCAAGCAAAATATCATTATATTACTTTTATGTATTTAAAAAAAATATTAATGAGGACGACTTTAGTCAGCGTTTTTATTTTTTTATTTTGCAATATTTTGCATAATCACAATTTATTTTTCTTACTTTTTTTAATGTTTAAAAAGTTTAAATGTATTTTGTAACTTTGTTTATATTTTTCTATATATTTATATAATTTTAAAATTTGCAAAAATCAATTAGTTAGCAAAATTTCTTTTGTGTTAATTTCACACCCTAACAATTTATGTATATCTAAAACTAAATGCATTGTTTTAAATTTATTATTAGTCATAGATTATGTAGTTTGTGGTTTTTTTATTAAATATGATTTTTACTACATTAGAAAGTAAATAGATTATGTTCTATGTCTGATAAAAGTTGTAGTAAATAAATATAATAAATAAGTATTGACATGATATATTTTAGACATTCCAATCAGTATGGTTGCTTGGTATTGAAGTACTCACCTACATTAGACAATAATACCTTGATTGACTGTTTTGATATAACTTTTTTTCATACAGTGCCAAATCCAGCTTCTTCATTAACCTGCAAGTTGTTTTACTCGCTTATATTTGAGTTATTACGTTGATTGATTGTTTATTATTTGAATTTTTTTTTCTTTATCTCTAGCTGTTGCTTCTTCTTGTGGTGCAAATAAGTTGTTATATTCACTTATACATAACTTATTATATTTATTAATTGCTTTTAATGATAAAATATTATATGTTTTAGATTTTTCAATTAGTACGGTTGTTTGGTAAAGTTGTACTCATCTACACTAGACAATATTACATTGATTGGTTGTTCTTAATACAATCTTTATTACATAGTGTTGAATCCGGATTCCAAAGTAATCTGTAAGTTGTTGTACTCACTTATACTTGACTTATTACATTGATTGGTTGGTTTTACAGTTTGTAATAAATTTTTTTTCTAAATAGCTCCTACTGCTTCTTCATCAAATACAATAAGTAAGTTGTTGTACTTGACCGTAATTAATTATATTACATTGATTGATTGTTTTTATTGTATTTTTTAGTTTTTAACATAGCTACCGATGTGTCTTCGGTTTAATCAGTCAATGTAATAAGTCAAGTATTAGTGAGCATATAAGTTAAGTTATTTTACTTACTTATTCCTGATTTATTATATTGATTAAGTCCCTTTATTTATTTATTTTGTATTAGATTTTTGAATAATATTTTCCCGTAGATAATTGTATATATATATATATATATATATATATATATATATATATATATATATATATATATATATATATATATATATATATATATATATATATATATATATATATATATATATATATATATATATATATATATATATATATATGTATGTATGTATATATTTTCCAGACTCAACGTGGGAAAAATAGCTTTTACATCGCTCCCAGCATTTGGGTCCTCTTTCACAGAGGGCCTTCTATCGCTGGTGCAGATATGGACAATACTTTTCATCTTTCAGATGGAGAAATAGCACCCTATACAGCACCAGATAAAGAGATGATGCTGAGATAAAAAGAAGAGGTGGCAACATTTTTACAATAATTCACAAATCGTAAATTACTTTAGGTTGTAAATAAAGACATTTTTTAACCTAAAGAAATTTATTTTTGAGCCACTTTTGAGTTGCTGTTTTATTTCTCATTAGTGTTTTTGTCTTTTTTTTTTCATTTTAATTGTAATTAATTGAGTTGTTTATTGTATTTATTTAACTTTATGTGTCTTTTTTGTTGTAATTATTCATACTTTTATTTATCAAAAAATTCTCAAAAACCTTGGTTTTCATACAACCAAATTCTATGTAGTATATTCGAGAACCAAGTCATTTAATGATTTGTTTTATAAATTTAATAAATTTGATAAACATACAATACAAGTTATGTCATCGAATGAATATTACAAAAATAATAGTGTTTTTTTTATAAATTTTATAATTGTATTTGTTTTTGGTAAGTATTTTTATGTCTCATGAGTTGGTAATATATGTTTTTTACTTTATGTTAATGTTAGTATGTGTGATATAAAGTTTTGGATTTATATTTTCTAAATATTTATGTATGTGTTTCTATAAGTTTGTTGTTAGTAGTTAAATTATGTACACTATACTCAGGATAACTCAATAACCCTCAATAACTTTAACTTATTTTGAAATTTCAGTTAAGTTTGTATTTATGGATAATACTCTCAATAACTCTAATATTATCGAACAAGCAAGTATCTTGGTCCTTTAGAAGTGTGAGTTATTGAGAGTTTACTGTAACATGCTAAGCTATTTATTAATTTGTAACGTTATTGTTGTGATGTTTTGTGCTAATAGACTTACCTTTGCATTGGGGTCTATTGCTAAAAATAACTATTAAATTGCTTGATAACTCTAACTAACTACATTTAATTGTTCACTAAATGCAAATAATTCAGTTTTTAAATAAAAAAAGGTTTATCTTATGTTTTTTTTTTGTGTTGCCTTTTAGAAAAGAGTAAATCCACATGCAACAATAAATCTTGAAACTTTCCTGAATGAAAAACAACATTGCTCAAAGTAATATTCTTATTTCTTATCTACTTATTTATATTTTTGAGTTTTCAAATAAATAAATGATCTGAATTTGCAACAAAAATCTTGAAACTTTTTCAAAAAAATAAACAACATCTCTTAAAGTAATCTTCTTATTTGTAATTTGTTTAGCCACATTTTTAGAGTAAAAAACACGTCAATTTTTGTTTAATGTGTAATAAACGTTTTCAATAATAACTTTGCTAAATTTTTAGGTCAAATCCTCTTTTTATGACTGGTTTTTGAAAATTTTCCTACATGGAATAATTTCAAAAATCTTCTGTATGTTGACCTTTTCTAAAAGCTAAAAGAAAGTTTTGTTAATCTTCATAGCATTTGCTAAAAGCTAGATGATGATAAAACAATTTTGTTCTTCAAATTTTATCTCAAAAAAAGATGTTCTTTGGTTCTCATACAAATTAGTTTTTTGCTTTAAAATAATTTTAGTGTGAATGTATTGGACATTTTTGCTTTGTTTTTATATTTTTCCGTAGTTTTTATATGTAAATGGAAAATATTTATACTTTTATCACTTTGGTGATTACGGATCTCTTATTTCCGTTCCAATTAAGTATGTTTTTGTACCAAGATTGGTACAAACAATAGCTATTTTAATTTAATAATTCGCAACAACCGTATTAAAAACAGCAAAATTTATAGACTATATTTTGAGCTGCAGAAATGTTTCTACAAGAAATGTTAAAGAAATAGGACTGAATTACATGAGATGACTAGTATCCGCGATCTGTTTCTGTGTCCTCCTTTGCTTTTTAAATAAATTTTAATAAGAGGGTTTAAAAAAGATGTTCAATAAAAATTTTAATTACAGCTATTAGCCTTATAATTTTTTATCATAGCCTACAAAAACACTGGAACAAATGTTACGCAACGGACGTCTCTGTTGAACATACTTTTGTTATGTAAAAAATGTTTAAGTAACTTATTATATTTAATTGTTAACCAAATGCAAAGAATATTTAATCGAATTTTTGCATTAATCAATTTTTGTCGCAAATAACTGCTATATAATAATTTAACTGCCAAAACCGCCATTAAAAACAGCTTAATTAAAACTTTTTATTAAGAGTTTGTTACAGTAATTTTACTATAAAAATACAAACAAATAATACTAACGTATTTAACATAACTAGATTTCGTGACCCGTTTCCGTGTGCACTTTTGGTCTCTAGATAAATATTATCTTAGTGAGAATATTCTATTCAATTGCATGATAATATAATGGTATATTTTAATATTATAAGATAAATGAAATAAAATTCACGCTCAGTATAAATGGCAAATATTTACAAAAATAAATCCAGATAAGCTAGTTTTCACTAAAAAACGGCTGGCATGCTTTTACTTTAATACATTTTTCTTTAGTTATAATTATAGGCTTTTTCTCATTGATGTTTATCTCAATAACATTGCTTCTAAGCGTGCGTCCATAAATTTTTTTGGTGCTAGAATCATATCCAAACACATCCACCAATTGAACTGAAAGAACTATAAAACATAAAACGCGTATATGTTTATAAATATATATACACACAAATATATAAATATATATATATATATATATATATATATATATATATATATATATATATATATATATAAATATATATATATATATATATATATATATATATATATATATATGTATATATATATATATATATATATATACATATATATATGTATATATGTATATATAAGAGATTATATAGTATATATGTATATATAAGAGAAATATAAGAGATTTGCAGAGGTTAAGAATTTAATGAGGAGTATTATAATTTTAACGATAAAAAAAAAAAAAAAAAAAAAAAAAAAAAATTCATATATATATATATATTTATCTTTAGAAAATGGTTTAGAAAACTTTGCAATTGATTTGATAAATGGTGAATGGGAGTTGAAATTTACAAGCTGTTGAAAATTGAGATCAGATTCATGGTTTTTTTTTTTCTAAGCGACCAAAAAAAAAAGGCTTTTGTTAAGAAAAGAGGTTAAAGTCGAGTTGCCAGCAAAGTAAGCCACAATAGATTCAACGTTGTCAGGAAAATCTTTAATGAAGGTAAGAAATAAAATGGGACCGAGTGCACAACCATTTGATACACCGAAAGACAGAAGAAATAATAAAAGAATATTGTTGACCAAGGTAGGAAATTTTAATGAAACATTAGAAATAAATTATTTCATAATCTCTAAAACTTTCCAAGACGCACCATATACGAAAGACTTTTCGAAAAGCTTGCTAATAATAAAGAGAAGACTTATCAGGGTAGTTAAAAGGACTTATCAGGATAGTTAAAAGTTAAAAGACTTATCAGGATAGTTAAAAAGACTTATCAGGATAGTTAAAAGTTAAAAGACTTATCAGGATAGTTAAAAGGATCAAAATGTTTTTTAGGGTTTTTAAAGATTGGGACCACGGATGCCACATTTTATCTAGCAGGGAAACAAGATTTGTTAAGGCTCTTATTAAATAGCTTAAAAAGAATTGAAGAGAACTCTTTTTTTAGGCAATAATTTATCGCTAGAATTTTTACTAATTTATTGACCAATTTTGATTATACATTTAACATTTTTGGACTACTGTGTGTTTACTGCGTTTCAATTCCATTAATAGAATCACAACTGCATCTATGTAGGTATCTCATATGAAATCCATTTTTCTCATTAGGGTTGTAGTCGGGACCTTTATGTGCTGGATAATTGAGTACAAATATTATGAATTATTTAGTTTAAATGATAAATCAAGGCACAAAATATAAATGAGACTTAAAACGAGACATATGAGGAACTCTTGCAGAGATACATTTTGTTGTGGTAGAAATCAGTTATGCATTTATTATTGTGATTAATGAGTAAAAAGGAAAAAGAGTTCTTTTATAAATTGAAAATAGAATACAAAACACAATGATTACAGAGTCCTTTTGATTATTACAAAGATAAAATTGCACAAGATTTAAATAAACTCAATTAAAAGAAGTTAGGCTGAAGCAAGTTTATTTTAGGCATTTGTCTAATTAACAAGTAAAAAAAAAATCCAAATACAATATTCCATTAAAATATACAATAAACCAAATTGTTCATAAATACGTACATGTAATTATTCCTGTAGATATTTCACGCTGGTAGCAAGGACTTGGCTGTCTAAGAAAACAAACTAATTAATCAAATAATATCTATGAATACTAAATACTTAAATAATGGCTAATAAAGAATTACGAAGAAAATTATTCACAAAAAAAGACCAATTTTTTGTATGTAACAACATAATTTTTGTAACAACATAATGTAACAACATAATGTACAGTATTTTAAAATAAGAAAACTAATTTTTACTAATTCAAATCTTTTTGTCAAATTTACATCTTTTAAGTAAATTGAGAGCCTTAAAAACAACTTTAATATACAGGCATTTTTAATGTAACTCATGAAGAGCTACTAAGTTTTTTAGACCCCTCATATTAGCATATGACGATAAAGTTTCCCGCTACTATTTTTTTACTTATTTATCTAATATGACCCGATTTGTTATCTATTCCCCAAACTTTGTTATTAAACTACCGTTTAAACTTCACTATAAATGCAAATATATTTTATTCATGTCGACTTGGAACTTTAACAAATATTATGTTTATTTAGTTTAAATGAAAATCAAGGCACAATATATAAATGAGACTTCAAATGAGACATATGAAGAACTCTTGCAGAGATATATTTTGCTGTGGTAGAAATCACTTATGCATTTATTATTGTGATAAGTAAGTAAAAAGGAAAAAGAATTCTTTTATAAATTAAAAATAGGAAACAAAACATAATGTCTACATTGAGTTTTGTTTTCTATTTTTAATTTATAAAAGTCCTTAAACATTTAATTATTACAGTGATAAATTTGCACAAGTTTTAAATAAACTTACTAAAAGAAGTTAGGCTGAAGCAAGTTTAAGTTACAGTAAAAAGTATGTATTGGTTATAAAAAGTATAAAAAACTTTAGCATTAAATACTTGGATCCTAAAGTACTAATATAGGAAAATAATAGGTCAAAGTTGCTTAGTTTAAAGGGTGGAATGTAAGAAGTGAACTTAAAATTTAAAATCATGCTTCAAGTCTGAAATTTGACTTGAGCAAATGCAAATAGCGAACTTGAACTCAAGACTTGAAAACTCGCCGTTTTCAAGTTAGACTTGAAAAGCTTACTTGAAAAAGCAAAAATCTTTTCCGAATGCAAGAAGCGAACATGAAATTTCAAGTTATACTTCAAATCTGAAGTCTGACTAAAATGTAATGCAAGAAAAAAACTTGAAATGAATTCGTTCATTTCATGTCTGTGTTTGTGTGTTTGTAATACTATAAAGGATATATATCAGCTTTTGCTTCTTTTTATGAAATTGAAGTTCTATTTATACATAAACAAAATTGTCAAGTTTTTTAGATTTTACGAACTTAGACAAATTCCAAGATATATTGGAACATTAGAGGGATTATAATTCAGAAGTTCATCAGCACGTCCATTTTGTAGGAAATAACATCCCATATTATCACCACAGGTGTGACAGTGGAATATTGCTATGCAATTTGTTTCCAATATTCCTTTACAAATAAAAAATAAACATTTTATAAGACGTTATTGATCTTGCTTTACTTCACAACATTGCGGTTTAACAAAATGATCTAATTAAATGTACAATTATAATGAGGAAAATGGATTCAAAGCATCATTGAGAGGTCTTGCAAGAGCAAATAAAATAGTGATTTGATTCTTTTTATAAATATTTAACTTATCAAAGAATAATAACATAAATAGTCAAAATGTATCAACAAAGAAAATCCTTTTTATTGATAAGTAAATGAAGAACTCTGTGTTTGATATTATCAAAAAATTTATCTTGTGAAAAGAAGAAGAAAACAATTTATCTTGTGAAATTAAATAGTATTCAAAAACATAGAAACGCTCTAATAAAATAATTCTAAAGTCTGTGTTTGTTACTATCAACGTAATTATTTGTAACATCGTCAATACTTTTTTAAAACTTTTTTTAATTTCATAATACTTTTGTTATTTTTTTGGCTTTTCTGGTATCTCAAGTTTTCTGATAATATAAAAAGACCTTTCTTTAAATATGAACTTCAGTGACACATTTGGTCATTTGGTAAAAATAATAATATTGATATTGTAAAAATGCTATATGTAAAGAGAAAGAAAGAAAGATGAGTTTGTTTTGTATTAATATTTGTATCCTAAAAATGTGTTTATACCCTATAAGTTTTTTAAAATTTTGGTAAATTGTATTCCATAAACTTTTATAATAGAATTAAATTATTTTGTGGCTTGTTTGAGCAAAATATTGTCTCTTGTTAGGATATTAGGGTTTGATTAAGTCAGTTTCACCAGTCTCCTTTTTCTCTATTTTATTTAAATTTGAAAAATAAATTGATTTATTTAGGCGAAATTAATTGTTTATATTATAAACCTAATAAATGCGAAAAACCTTTTCTCTAGCTCATATATTGAACTCTTTCTTTCACTTTAATGACTCAAGTCAGCTCAAGCTGAGAAGCAATTTTTCGCAAAACATCCCTATTTGACATAAGTTTAAACAAAGTTTGTTCTGTGTTAGCAGGTTACGGTTAGTTATCTCAAAAACCATAAAATGCTGGATTCGCCCCTGATCTATACAGATTTTAATTTTATACTTTTATTGCTGACTTGTTAACCTTTATAACATAAATAAGTTCTGTCGTATATTAGTTGAAATCAAGTTTGTGTTATCCTTTTTTTTCTACTGATTTTGTTCTCTATTTCTAAAAGTATTATATTTGTCTTGGTATTAAAAACTGTCAAAATTTTTCAAAAATTTTCTGCTAACTCTTAAAATAACTAGTGTTACCTTGCAGCCTTGATGTAGTTTATTCTTTTTTTTATCAAAAATTTCAACAAGAAAAATGAATAATAAAAACTTTATGTTCGATATATATGCTGTGCTGTAACCCGCATAGCATATATCATGTATTCAAATGGCTTATATGATATACGCCATTTGAATGTTAAGCAGCTGTTACATTGTAGTTAAAACCTCGGACTAAATAGAAGGTAACACGAACTTTTTCATTTAAATTATGTGTTTTTTATAGAATTACAAATTTTTATTAAAAATAAATACAAAATTTAAATTTATCATTTTAGTAACACCTTTTAATTTAATTTTTTAAGTTAATTCTTTTAATTATAAAACTGAGAAATATTATGCAAATATATGTTGATAATTTGCTAGTTTTAAAAGGCTTAACCTTTTCATATACTTTGCCGCTATATCAAGCGCGATCCTGAACTTTTTAAGATTCGTTTACGCATTTGCTCAAGCTTTTTTTTGAAGTCTAACTTAACAAAGTCAAACTTCAAAGTTTAGGTCGAACTTCAATCAAGTTCGCTTCTTGCATTCCACCCTTAGTTCCTTGACATCTTAACGACTTAGTCTAAGAAAAAATATTGAATGGTATATTTATTAAAACATGTAATTAATTAAAATGAAATTTTACGAGCTCTATTAAGTTTTGTTATTTTTAGTGATATATGGTTAAATTTTTCATATTTATTTAAAGAAAAAGACATAAAAAAAAACTATATAAATACAACATAAACTGTACCTTCCGTGCATTTTTGCGCACACAAACTGATACGATTCAGTCTGTAAAAAAGTTTGGTTTGGTTGACTCTGAGACCATATTGGAAAAATTTTGATTTCTAGTTAAATAATTAAAAATCTTAGATTCTTTAAAACTTAACAAGAGTACTCTAAACAAAGCTATTAGTAAAATAAATCAATAATATTGATAAATGGAATATAATTTTAAACATAGGGCAATATATGAAACTTGTATAGTTTATTATACTTTAAAATACTATTTTGATAATATATTTGGTTACATAAAAGCAATTGTTAAAAACATATTCAATAAAATTACTTATAAATACAATTAGACTGACTTAAAAACATTTAAATACACTTAAACAATTATTTTAGCTTTCTTCTTTTGAAATAAAACCCCTATCTAAAAATTTCCGATAATTTTTTTTTTAAACTTACGTTTTAGTTTACTTTGTTATATGAAAAGTAAAGAATTTTAAAAATGGATATAAAATAGCATTCGGAATAATGTATATACTTATATAAATATATGTAAGTATATATAATTATATATATATATATATATATGTATATAAATACTGATTTGCCTTATGTGAAGAAGAGTTTAGACCCTGTTGCTCACATGGCGATAACTATTGTAGATTTAATAATTCTAATGTTTATCTCTTATAATTTTTACAGATTATTACCTGATGTTACACGTGTTTTTATAATAGGCAAGTTAAAATTTGTTTGGTTAACTTTAAATACTGGATCTCCATAACAATTACTCCATTTTGAACCAGCTTCCACAGATGCATTAATCCTACCATTAGGAATTTTTCCATAAATAAAAACAGCTGAAATTGATATAAATGAATCTTTAGATAGTTTGCCAACCTAAAATTATGGTGTTTGTTAGATATCAAAAAATATAATAATTTTTACCTATCCTACTAGTGCTTGTATACAACAATTTGTCAAAGTCAAAATGTGTAAGCTTTACAGAAATTATGTCTAAGTAATTTATTATGATTTTCTAAAAAACTCAAAAAAAAAGTTTTGTTTTTAAGACTTGTGTACTCGCTTTCGCTTTCGTACTTGTGTACTAACTTTTTTGGTAAACCTTAAACTGTTTTCCCACAACGTTTTTATTTTCATGACCATAAATTATATTTAGTTTAATATTCTCAAAGGTTGATTTTCTTCTAACCGCAAAAACAGCAAAGATCAACCTAAACAAGTTTTCAACAACGCCTTTAACTTTACATTTTTGCATTTAGCGCAGCAAAACAAAACTGCAATGTAACTGTTTCCTTCTCTATGCAATAATAGAAAAAGACGATACTTCACTGAAAAATACAATACTTTTGTTAGGGCTTAGGGTTTATTTGTAGTAATGAGACAATTGCTTGGGCTATTAAACAGTGTTCTGAGTACTATCTATGCTTTGAGTCAAGTTCTTCAATCTAATTTTAAAATGAATAAAGTACCAAAAACTATAAAACACAAAAAACCGTCATCGTCACCAAGTTCTCTACACCTATCATTCACTAATATTCGTAGTCTTCGAAGTAACTTTTCTTCTGTTGAGTCTTATCTTTTGCAAAGTTCACCAGACCTACTTGCTCTTTGTGAGACTAATTTGAGTTCAGCTGTCTCATCTTGTGGTCTTAGTGTTGATGGTTATCTTCCTCTAATTCGTAAAGACTCCAATAGTCAAATGCATGGCCTGGGCATTTACATTCGTAAGAATTCACCCATTTGTCGTGAAACTAGGTTTGAATCCACAGACTATTCTTTTATGTGTTTATATTTAGCACCACTTTACTCTATTGCCTTTCTTATTGTTCTATATCGCTCTCCTTCATCTCAAGACTGCACACTTTTTGACGTTATTTCTAATCATATTGACCAAGCCCTCTCTCTTTATCCAACAGCTGTTATAGTTGTTGTTGGTGACTTTAATGCTTACCACTCTGAATGGCTTGGCTCTAATGTCAGTGATTCGGCAGGCATTAGAGCCCAAAATTTTTGCCTTTCGCAATCCCTAACTCAAATAGTCAACTTTCCAACTCGCATTCCAGACAACCCGAACCATTTACCTTCTCTACTCGACTTATGTCTTGTTTCTGATCCTAGTCAGTGCTCAGTTTCTCCACATTTACCCTTAGGTGCTTCTGATCACAGTTTGATCTCTCTAAAACTAATATCTCATTCTTCTTCATCACCTGAATCCCCCTATTTTCGAACCTCTTACAACTACAGTAAAGCTGACTGGGATTCTTTCCGTGATTTTCTTCGTGATGGCTCTTGGGTAGAAATCTTTCGTCTTCCTGTCGACAAATGTGCTTCTTGCATAACTTCGTGGATTCAGGCTGGCATGGAATCTTTTATTCCCTCTCGACGACTCCAGGTCAAGTCTCACTCTCCTCCATGGTTTTCTTCACACTTTGCTGCTGCGATTGCCAATTGAAACCGTTACTTCAATATTTATCAGCAAAACAATTCTCCAGGAAACAGGCGTCTGTTTATTACTGCTAGAAACAATTGTAAAAAGGTTTTGTCTAACGCCAAAACCCGCTATTCTCAGGTCATGAAATCTCGTATCTCATCTCAAAAATTGTCACGTATCTCATCTCGTGACTTTTGGATAATCTTTATTAATATCAATAACAAGGGCAAATCTATAATTCCACCTCTCTTGTATGTTTCAGACTTCGTCACCTCACCTAAAGACAAAGCTGAATTGTTTGCTAAAAATTTTCATCAATATCATCTCTTGATTTCGCTATTTGCTTTCTACCTGATATTGCCAACAAACAGGTTGATCCATTGCTCGACATTCATATCACTCCAGCTTCTGTATCTAAAGTGATTTCCTGCCTAGACTCTTCTACAGCTTGTGGCCCGGACAACATACCTGTTATTGTCTTGCAGAAGTGTTCTCTGGAGCTGTCGTCTATACTCTCAAAACTATTCAACAAGTGTTTATCAGAGTCTTGCTTTCCAGCCTGCTGGAAAGCGGCATCTGTTATCCCTATCTTCAAAAATTCTGGAGAGCGGTCTGATTCGTCTAACTACCGTCCTATTAGTCTTCTTCCTATCATAAGCAAGGTTTTTGAATCTTTAATTAACAAACACTCAATTTCTCATCTTGAATCTAATCACTTACTTTCTGACCATCAATATGGATTTCGATCTTCTCGTTCTTCAGCTGATTTGTTAACAGTAATAACTGACAGGTTTTATCGTGCATTAGATAAAAGTCGAGAGGTTAAAGCCATCGCTCTTGGCATTTCAAAAGCTTTTGATAAAGTTTGGCATGCTGGTCTTCTCTATAAGCTTTCTTCTTATGGTGTATCCGCCAACATCTTTAAGATCATCGAATCCTTCCTTTCCAATCGTAGCATAAAAGTTGTCCTTGATGGATAACACTCTTCTTCTTATTCTGTAACTTTAGGGGTTCCTCAAGGTTCTATCCTTGACCCTATACTCTTTTTAATCTACATTAACGATCTTCGAGATATTCTCTCATATAAGGTGGCATTGTTTGCTGATGACACTACCATTTATTCTTGTTGTGATAAAAAACCAACACCCTCTGATTGCTTGGAGGGGGCATTTGAGCTTGAAAAGGATCTTACTTCTGCTACAGCATGGGGCTTACAGTGGCTGGTAAATTTTTATTCAGATAAAACTTAATTTTTTTCAGCCAATTGTTATCGCAATAATTTAGATCTTCCAATATTTATACACGGTGATGTACTCAATGAGTCACCTACTCTTCATCTTTTAGGATTAACTCTTACTTCCAATCTTTATTGGAAACCATATATCAAATCAGTTGCAAAATTAGCAACTGCTAAGGTTGCATCTCTTATCGAGCTCGTCACTTTCTTATATCGGATTCTATTCTCTATCTCTATAAATATCAAATTCGGCCTAGTATGGAATATTGTTGCCATATCTGGGGCGGATCCTCTAATGATGCCCTTTCTCTTTTAGACAAGGTGCAAAAACGCGTTGTAAACATAGTTGGACCTGCTCTTGCAGCCAACCTCCAACCATTATCACATCGTCGTAATGTTGCTTCTCTTTCTCTTTTCTACAAACGCTATAATGGGCACTGCTCTGAAGAGCTAGCGTCTCTTGTGCCATCTACTATAATTCATTCTTGTGCTACTCGTCATTCAATTAAGTGTCATCCTTTTTCTGTGACTGTTCGCAAGTGCTCCAAAAACGTTTATTCGTCTAGTTATTTTCCTCGAACATCAGCTCTTTGGAATTCGCTTCCTTCATTTTCCTTTCCTGACTCATATAATTTGCAATCTTTTAAGTCGTCTGTCAATCGTTATCTTGCTCTACAATCTTCATCTTTTCTCTTTCAGTAACTGCCAACTTTAATTAGTGGCTGCTTGCAGCCTTGCTGGAAGCGAAGATGTTTAAAAAAAAAAAAAAAAGATATCAGATTTCAGCATGTATTTTCCTGTACTTTATTATAAAAAGCTTTAAATTAAGTTATATTATCTAAAAATGAACCATTATTTTAAATAATAGGAAAAAAAGTTAAAATCAATGCAAGGATATTAATTTTCACATGTTTCAAAGTAGAAAGTATGCAAAAAAAATATTAACTACTTTTAGTTAAACATATAGCGTAAATTTCGTGCTGCCATTTTTATTGATGATAACAAAAAAAAGAAGCGCAAAAAAAAATAAGTGGAAATTGAAGCGGCGTTTCGTCATGACGAAAAAGTTCGCTTTGCGATTTATTCCGTCTTGTGGAAAACAACCTTCAGTCGTTTAATAAACGTAAAGTTTATTTGTCTAAGTAAAAAATAAAGTTCAATCTTTCATGAATTTTCGCAAACTTTTTTATTTTATTTCGCAAACTTTTTTATTTAATTTAATTATAAAATATTTTCTCATTATATCACCAATTTCCCAACTGTCCTAATGCGTGGCAAGGAAATTACCAACTTTTCTGTTTCAAATCTTCTAAGGGAAGGGGGTGGAAACTCCCCCTTAAACCCTCCCCTCCCATTCCCCTATCATAAAGCGACGCCGCTCGTAGCATGTTTGACATATATATATATATATATATATATATATATATATATATATATATATATATATATATATATATATATATATATATATATATATATATATATATATATATATATATATATATATATATATATATATATATATATATATATATATATATATATATATATATATATATATATATATATATATATATATATATATATATATATATATATAGAAACAATATTAACTGGTTATTACTGCGCCAATCAAATAATATAAATAATAATTAAATCATTAAGTAATAGTTTAAAATCAAATAATATATATAAAAAATCAAGTGTATCAAGTTTTAATTTAAAAAAAAATTTTTAAATTCCCCTTGGTAAAAAGTAATATTAATATAGTGGTTACAAGGGTTTTGATTATTTACGGACTCGACCGCTCTACTTTACTACTTCTTAACAATTTTTATTTTTTTTTAAATTATCTGGTATCTTAGTTATATATTATAAATAACTTAAAAAATGAACTCGTTTTACTATTCCACTTTTACGTAAAACTACAGTTTTAGCACTACGGCTATTTAATTTTAAAAACTACATTGTAAATTTCTGTCAAAGTTTTATTAAGTGACTTGGTAATATTTTAAAATAAGATTGTTAAGAAGATATTTAAAGTTTTCATGCAGGTCTTCTTCGTAAGCTCACTTCTTACGCTGTATCAAGTAACAAATTTAAGACTATTGAATTCTTTCTTACCAATCGTTGTATAAAAGTTTTTCACCATGGACACCTCTCAACATTTTCTGGAACATGTTGAATTCTATACTAAAATAATGGTAATGAGTAAACCCTTATTTTGGTTTTATAAAAGAAGCTTGAAAATATTTGTATTATGGTTAGTATTTGTATTATGGTTAATGGATGTACAATGTAAAGAACTGCCAAAAAAGCACACATATGCTGGTAAAACTTTCGAACAAGGTTGTTAATTACGTTGGCTCAATATTGATTGACTAAGTTGTTTTGATATCATTTTGGTTACATTTGCGACGTCGCAAAAAAAGACAGAATTGCTTCAAAACTGAACACTTTACAAAAATAAAAAAAGGCGTTTTGAAACATATTTTGGTGGTAATGTATAAAAGAGTCACTAATACGTCTTATCCACGTTTTTTTTAGGCTAGGACTGACCTTTAACCCTGTAGAACCCATAATCTAGCTCCTATGTTATAAAAAAACTTGCTTGCGCAAGTTATTACTACTAGATTATTTTTATATTTTTAAAGCTAAATTTTTTATTAGTAACATTAAACCTTTTCAGGGATTCTTTAATTTTTGGTTGCAGCTATTTTATTCTAATGAAAAAAGTATAATAAAGTGCCTAAAAGATATATTAATAGGTCTTTAAAAAGGTGCCTTTCATAATAGTTCATTTTTATTTAATGTATTCAAACAATGCACTTACGATTATGTCCTCACTTAAATAAAAATTTCAGTTTCAAATTATTTTTTTATGAAATTATTTATTTTTACAGATTGCAATGCTTTTTCTGCTCTTTTTTTTTTTTTTTTTTTTTGCACATATTGAGCTCTTTTGTGTGCATAAGTGGAAATATGTCAATTTCATTAGTAGAAACTAGGTAACAAACTAGGTCATGAACGCATGAACTAATGACGTTATTATTATTATTTGTTTTTTGTGAGATTTGTCTTTAGTAAGTTTAAATAAATAAAACTAATTGAATTTTCGAGTTACTTTATTTCAGTGACTTTTAACATCAAATTCGAATTACTGTAATGTATTTCAGTGAATCCATTAGAACTCGTTTTAATATTGTTTTTTCATGCAAGATTTTGATTTTTCTCTCTTTTCTATTATTACTTACCAATTTTTTCAAAAAACTTTCCTTAAAATTACTTGAAAATACATTAAAAACGTCTGACTATTCTGAATAAATCCTTAAAAATCTATGGAGTACTTTTTCTTATATCTAACAAA
This sequence comes from Hydra vulgaris, assembly GCF_038396675.1. Lineage (NCBI taxonomy): Eukaryota > Metazoa > Cnidaria > Hydrozoa > Anthoathecata > Hydridae > Hydra > Hydra vulgaris. Next base: position 44,335,771 of record NC_088932.1, read on the forward strand.
AGTCCTTAAAATATTTATTTAATTTAAAAATCCAAAACAAAGCAAAAAAATATTTTTTTCCAGTTCTAAAGCTATTGTGCTCTACTATGCGTTGCCAGCAACAAAAATTCAAATTTATCACAATGTTGTTGTATTTTATGTTGCAGAAGTGTAATATATTACGTCGATTCAAAGTTCTATATTTTGCTTTGGCTTAATATTGCATTTATTGTTTATTGAGAAAAGATTAGACTTTTTGGTAGTTATTTTTTATAATTTTACATATATATCATACAATCACCAACCATTTATTACACATATTAATAAAGGATGCTTTGTTTGTGGTTTTGTATTTTAAAATTTTACTGAAGATTTTAAGATATATATTTTTTTACTTGCATTCATATATATTAAATCAATGTTGGGTTGTACATCGTTTCATACTTTATCCATATACATTGAATCAAATTTATATATACTTATATTAATAAATTTTGTGTTGAGATGGTAAAAATAATCAAGTTTTGCAATGTTTTTACATACTTTGGCTCTGTATTTGTGCTGGCTGTTTTTAATGCGTCGTTATTAAGTCTTTGATCTATAATATCGTTAAAAACATCACATTGGATCAAAGTTGGATTTGCATAAGAAAAACCACAGCCAACGTTCAGTTATTATTTAAAATATGTTATTATAATGCATGCGTGTTAGCTGGGTGAGAAATAGGTTTTCCAAAACTTTATATTATAAACAGTTAAGAATTTTAAATAATACATTCATATATAAAAGATTTATCTTTTAAGTATAATTATATAATTCCGATTTATAAAATTTCAAGTTTCTGAAGGAGGATGATGCCACATAAATATACACTTTTTATTAGACAGTTAAACTCTTAAAAAAGAAAGGCGAAATTTTTATGAAATAATTTTTGTTAAAAAATTAAAATTCAATAAATAATTCTATATTTACAAATGTTTTGCGACGTTGTGGCAAGAAACTACTATTGAAAGTAGAATATGGTAGAAAATATTCTTTTTATCTATCTTTGAAATAGAGAAAAGTAAGTTTAAAGTAAAAGATAATTGTTTAAAATGGTACTACATAACACACAGATCATTAGTTAAAAGATTCAAACCAAATTGAATCTCTTTTTAAAGTATAGGAAACCTTACTACTACTCGTGCAGTAAACCTTATACCAACTATGTACGATTAGGGCTCGGTAAAATGACAAAATAATACCTTCTACTTGCCCCGACAGTGTTTTTAATTATAAACTTTCAAATTGTTAAAGATATTAAACGGCAAAATAAACAAACAAACAATCAATTTCATTTAAAACCATTTAAGAACCTTCAGACTAAGTGTTAAAACAGGGCAATTTTAGAAGATAAGCAAAAAGTTGTGATAAATAAAGTCCACAACTCAAAGTCATTGATTAGTCAACAAAAATCATAACTCATCATCATAGACAGGTAACAATATATAAATCACAACTTTAAAACATATAAATCACTCTACAAACTTAGAGTTATTACAATGACAAAAGTGTCACCATCAAAGTTTTAATTTAGATGAAAAAGAAAAAATCAAAATTTAGAAGAAAAAGAAAAAAAAGAAAAAAAGAAAAAAAACATAAAAACTAGCTTTCACTGCAAATTTAGAAAAATAAAAAGCATATTCAAGTTTGGGTAATAACACCCAACCAAAATATGCATTTACTTTAAACTCAAAATATTTTAAGATGAAGCTTCAAATCATATTGTAAAATTTTTTTAAATTAATAAAAATTAATGAAAAAAATAAGTAAACCCTACCACTTTCCAAGAAATCTTCTGCTTTTATTTACTAATAATATACATACCTCAAGAAGAATAATTTTTCCATTTTTTTTCACAAACGACTCATTAAACTTTAAATCGCCCCACAATAAACCTTTAAATACCAAAAGTGTATCTGGTCTTAAATTAACTGTTACATTCTCGAGATAACATACGCAGTTTGTTGTCAAGTTTATTTGAATATAAATTTCTTCACTAATAAAAAACGTTTCTTAAGTATACCTTAAAACATAAAAATCTATAAAATCACAAGAAAGCATCAATTATTAAATTAATGAGCACAAATATATAGAAGATAATCATATTGTCTTCTTTATTTATTCATACATACATACATACATACACGCAAACAGACATACATGCATACATAAATGCATAAATACATACATGCATATATACATACATACGTACATATGCTTATGCATTCAAAGAATGGGTTTGGTAAAGAACGTTTTTTTTTTTACATGTCTACGAGAGTATAATGATTAGGCTAAGAAACATAAAAAATAAGATAAGGTATTTAGATATTGATAATTGTTTTAGTATTAAACAAAGAAGACTTATAATAATAGAACGGAAGTGAGGTGCAACCACCAATGTTTTTTATGGCATAATTTCTTTTTTAATTGTATAGTAACGGATTAAACATGAAAAAACAAAAAAAAATTTATACCTCCTCTGCTTAAAAACTCTTAAGGGAGCCAATTATTTTCATAGAAGATTCTTTATAAATGTTATATGTAAACAGCTCAATAAAAAACGCAAAATATCAAAGTTGCAAAAATTATATTAATGAAATAAATTTTAATTACGAAAACTATTTATTTGATTTGTTTTACTGGTCTACCACCTTCACTTATTTATAACTTTTAATTTATTTTTTTAATAAAGTAAGCTAAACAGGTAAATTTGATTTGATTGCATTTAAATATAGATTAAAATTCAATTTTCCATTGCATTATGGCAGTGGGTGAGTTTAATATATAAGTTGTGAGGTGTAGCGGAACATTAAACAAGCAACCTTTTATGATGCCTTTGGCGTAGAGCGGAAAAGTTTCCTCACTACATAAGTTACTTCTGCTAAAAATTCCACCAATCTGGAAAAGAGTTTTTTGTTCTCGAAAGGTACATGAAATTTTTAAAGTGTTAGGCATTGCCATTTCCTTATGTATATAAATAAGGATATAACTTTTCTAAATTGTAGAAGAGACCCAATAAACCCATCACCCGTTTTTTATGACCACACGCTATTTTCGAGACCTCCAAAGGCAGTTTATTTGTTCTTTCCAGAGCTTATGTATACCATGGTAACTTTATAAAAGTCCAGTCAATTAATATTGGTCCTTCCAGCATGATTTTCAAGTGTTTTGTTGTCAGATCATTTAGTATTGGTGGTGAACTTTGTTGGAGGACCAGTCAATTACGGCAAACTTTAGAGCAGTCAATCAGGGAAACTTTTCTTCAAAGTTTATTTTTGAAATAAAGAACTAGTCTAAACATTCCCGAATATTTTAATTGGTTCTTGAGCTTTAATAATTTTTAAAATACCAAGAGTTCTGATATATATATATATATATATATATATATATATATATATATATATATATATATATATATATATATATATATATGTATATATATATATATATATATATATATATATATATATATATATATATATATATATATATATATATATATATATATGTATATATATATATATATATATATATATACATATATATATATATATATATATATATATATATATATATATATATATATATATATATATATATATATATATATATATATATATATATATATATATATATATGTATATATATATATATTATTGTGAATGACACAGAAGTGAACGGACGTGTTTTTCTTGCGAAAAAAAAAGAGGATAAATTTAAAGATTCCGAAATCTCAATACAGTTAGTAAAGCAAATTTTTGAAAAGATGTTGCAGCAAAAGGATATTTTGAAATTGATAAGCGGTAACTTGAAATTTACTAATGAACGAATTGACGGGTTACTAAAAGATATTAGTACAATTAAAGCCACTTGCGAATCTTTAAAAAGAGAAAATGAAATAAGAAAAGCTGATCAAGTAAAGTTAAACAGTCAGTTGCTAAATTACGAAAAAGTACAAAAGGATATTGAAGAAAGTTTATCGTTTTATCAAGATTGTCACGATAAAAAGGTTACTGACCTAGAGAAAAAAATTTATTCAAAATCTAGTTTAGGAAGTGAAGACAAAACAAAAAAACGATAACTCGAAGATCGGCAAAGAAGAATCAACTTAAGATTCGAGGGAATAACTAAAAACGAGTCGGAAAGTTGGGATGTTTCGGAAATAAAAATAATAAATATTCTTGAAAATAATCTAAATGTAAATGGAGTGAAAATCGAAAGAGCTCATCGGGAGGTAAGCCTTATACCAACAAGCAAGAACATTTGTGATTAAGTTACTCGATTATAAAGATAAAATAAAAATTCTGATAAATAAAAAAAACTTAAGGGTTCGGGAATATTTATAAACGAGGATTTCTCTGTCGAAACATCGTTAATACGAAAAAAATTGTTTAAAGAAAGAAAGTTACAAAGGAACAACAGTAAGTATTGTATTGTTATATATGATAAATTAATTGTAAAGGATTTTAAAAAATCAAATATTTGAATTATTTTATTTCATTTTTTTATTAAAATTACTCTTATTTAAAATGGCTGACGAAACTGACAGATCCGACTTTGAGTTTAAAACGTTTGAAATTAATAATTCAACATTTTTAAATCAAAGTTCGGATCCTGATATTTATTTTTATAATAACGATGAAGTTATTAAACATATTAGCCCATCATGTTATAACTCAAACTCAAAAAATATCACGGAAGGAATGGACGATAACTCATTTTCAAATCTCCATGTTAATATTAGGAGTATTCAAAAAAATTTTGAATCATTGAAACATATAATATAGGTAATAATATAGGTTAAACCTGATGTATAATATAGGTTATACCTGATGACGCTGATCACGATAGATCAGCGAAATATCAAAATAATTATATATTATTAAAAAATATATATAAATATTTAAAAAAAGTTTATACGCAGCCGTGTTTATTGAATTCTACCCATATTTTAACGTATAACAAGAAAATAACTTTCAAAGATTATATATATATATATATATATATATATATATATATATATATATATATATATATATATATATATATATATATATATATATATATATATATATATATATATATATATATATATATATATATATATATATATATATATATATATATATATATATATATATATATATATATATATATATCTTGTAACTATTGCAGCTCTTTTTTTCTTGCGCGTTTGCATACTTGGATTTTTGTATTCTATGATAATCCACTTGAGTTATCATGAATAAAAAAAAAGAAATTGCTTTTACTCAGCGATATTTGGAGTAATTGGTCAGTTTTACGTGATTAACATATTTAGCATTTTTACTTAAGTTTTTTTTCGCCTATAGCTAAGCAATTACTACGCGTTTTGAAGTAAATTGTTCAGTTTTACGTGAATAATTTTTTAAGATGGTCCGATACTAAAAAAAAAATCAAAAAATCAGTTTTTACAAAAATTATATATTCTTGAAATCCAAACATTCTACATTCCATTTAAGTATAAATCATTATAGCAAATGATTTAAAAAATACTCTAAAATAGCAATTTTTGTGGTGAGCTTATAATATTTTTTTAGCAACATCCTTACTAACAGGTCGTTTATATTAGAATGTAGGGGTTTTAGAGTGTTGCGCCATTTACTCTTGATATGGATTTAGTTTTTGACACTGGTGCCAATAACTTTTTATGTTTATTTTCCTGAATAAGTCATGATTTTTAAGAACAGTTGTTATGTTTACATACGTTACTTTAATATACAAAAAACTATAAGCCTTGTGTTTTGTTTTATTTACTTTGTGTTTGTTTTGTCATAGGAAAAAATAGATATGATTCAATTTTAAGAAAATGAGCAGTTGGTAATACGATATTTACATATACTTATTTTAAAGGTAATTAATTTTTCTCAGCACCTACATTCTGCATTTCAACTGGTTTGACTTCACAATTGGAAATCACTAATTTAACTTAATCAAAAATCTTGACATCAACATCTTCAAAAACGTTGTCACATAGCAGTAATAATAGTAATGGTAAAAAATTAATTATTTAAATAAGTTTTTGTAATTAATTTAACCTTAATGACACATTAAACATCAGTTGTTACTTTGATTGGACATGTTCCACAATGTCACAACAATTCAATTAAAATCTCAACTAATTTATGAAAAAAAAATTGCCTGTGTTTTAAACATTTCTTGTGCAAAGTTTTTGTGCAGTTGAAAGCAGTCTTTTTATTCTAGCAAAGAAATTTTTTCCAAGGTTTTGAAATGTCACCGTTTAAAATAAATCATAGATCTGCTTTGTCATGAGAGAGATAGGAAAAGGTCATTATTGGTTTAAAAAAACTTTGTTACCTGATGAGTTTACCTCCTCCAATAATTATAAAAGCATTTAATAATATCGAAGATAAAATTCATATCATACTTTAAAGTGTAGTTTATGTGAAAATAAAAAAATGCAACAAATGAATTTCGATACTTTAACATAGATATACAACAAAATGACTTTAATATTAATGCAGCAGCTGATGTTGTTGTTTTCTATGACAGGAAAAAAAAAAGACTCATTCCTCATTTAATGTGTTGTCACTGTTATTGTCAATGACTCAGGCAAATGTGTATCCTATCAGTTTTTTTAAAAATATGCAATGCGTATGGGAATCATGGGAATCAAGAAAAGTCTGCGATGCAGATCTTAATGAAAATATGAAGCGTTGTCCTAAAGATGTTTTTGTTGGTTGTACCTCTATGGAAATAAGTATTGCATTAGCATTAATTTCATTGAATAATTGTATTTCTGGAATAATGGACATATTTGAATATTTAAATGTACCTCTTGTAAATGTATATTTTGTAAATTTTTGTAAAATGTACATTTTGAATTTGTAAAATTTGTAAAATGTACATTTTGAATATTTAAATGTACACCAGTTACATTTGCTACTTACTACATTACCGAGGCAGACCAAGAAAAAAAAGATGATCTTAAAGAAAAGTTGCTTGACTCCATAGAACAAAGAAGACATAGCAGACTTCATAAAGCAAAGTAGTTTCGTGCACAACAAAAAGGTTTTACTAATATAGTAAATGCAAGTCTTATGAAGCAGGAGTGTTTTAGATTTTAGTTATTTGTTATTGTTTTAATTAAAGTTATTTTAACGTTGTTATTGTAATTTGTAACTTAATATTAAAGCTTTTTATGGTTGATTTAATAATTTTATTTTGGTTATATATTTTTCAAATAATGGAGTTTTCCTATTTTTTTATTTTTCAATAATGCTTAGATTTAATGTTTTGCAATAATTTTGTTATCTTTAGATATATTTAAAACTTTTCTTTATTAAATATTTAACTTTTGTTTTTCTCAATATATGAGTTTCTTTCACGCTACGTTAAATATATTGTGATTGGTTTGTCTGATTGTGATGAAATTTTCATATTGTTGTTTATTTTATATATGTACATTCACCTTACCAAAATAATTCATGTTAGTAAACTAGTTCCTAAAAAGGTCTAGGTTTATAGCCTTTTCATGCCTATTCTTTAGGCCTGTAACCAGTTTTCTTACAAAAGCTTAAATAATTTGTCAAACCATTTGATTTTAGCATGGTGAGTGTAATCAATCGATATTAAAAAGTTGTGAAAATTTCATGGTTATACTTTTATTAATTTACATAAAATACCTATGCATTTTTAAAGTTTTGGTTTAATTAGTATAGGACCACCATAGGCAATTTTGCTCAAATTTTTATTCGCGTAAAGCTGAGCAGTTACTCTAACAACACTGAGTATAAGCAATTGCCTTTTTCTACCCACCCGGTCTATCTTGCTAAAATATATTCAACAGTAATAATCAAATCGTAGTTTTAACCTCGAGATAATACCTGCAGTACAGAGATAGTGTTTGTACTTATATACATATTACAGAACTGTTCACTTTAATATTAGGAGATTTTTTTACAGTTGAGAAAAAACTTAGCGTAATAACAAAGCCACATTTTTAATATAATTGCTACGTCCTGGTTCCATTAACTATTTTATTTATTTTAATAGCAAAGGCTTTTTTTTTTTAACAGAAAGACTAAACATTTAAATCAATGTAAGACCTACAATGCATTGTTTTGCAGGATGATTCTTTTAAACTTATATCTTGTAAATGTTTCATTATGTAACAGAAAAATTTTATAATAGTTCTTATTTATTAAAAAAAAAAAATAGCATTTTATCTGTCGATATTTTCTACCTATATTCCTTGTGGTATTTACCATATAAAAAAAATTTTGAACAAAAATACAATCACCACATGAACTACATACGGAAAAAAACACGCTTTTCCAATGTGGCAATTTCCAAATATAACCCATGTAGGATTTACCATATAAAACCCGTGGTACAAAAGAATAATCCTGCATACGTTATTTGTGGAAAAAACTTGTATCCAATGTACAATTTTTACTGGGATCGGCTTTTTAGAAGAGATTGCTATGATGTGTAATAAAAAAAGATATATGATAAGTAACCTTCTCAGGTATAGTGATATTCTCTGGAGCCTTGGAGAGGTAATTTTATTTTTTAGTAATAAAACTATAATATTAATAATATCAATAATAACAATAATAAAACTGATATTCTTAAACATTTAATATTTAAATGTAACATTGAGTTTATGATCTATAAATATTTTATAAATTATTTAGAAAGTCCTTAAACAATTATAAAAAAACAAAGTAAGTTAAATAAAAATATAAATTAGTATCAAATTAAATAAAAAAACATATACTAAAAAACAATAAGAAATGAACGATAAAAAAACAATAGAAAAACAATAGAAAATGGAAAACATTAAAAACATCTATAAGTTTACTTTTGATTCCTACCAGACATCATAGTTAATAAACCACAAGTCTCTAAATAATGTAAAAAAATGATATATGTTATTGATTTTTACAATTTTATTACTTTAATATTTTTGCCATCACTTTAGAACTTACTCATATGTTACTAAACATCAAACTGTGACCAAAACTGATCTCTAAGACGCGACACACACACAATAACTATAATTATAACAGCCACACTTCTTTATCAAATTTACTCCTATGTTTAATTATAAAATAGCTTTAAATTCAATTGCAAATATTTGCAGATAATTAATTGTTAAATTAATAAAATAACTTATTGTTTTCAAACAATAACTTTCTAATTTTTTTGTTAACTAGTCCTTTACATAGTTACACCAGGTAAAACACTTAAATGATTATTTTAAGTTAGAGCCATTTAATTTATAGAATTATTGGGTTTCGTTAGAAAAATATAATTTTTGGAAAGTGGAGTATTAAAACTAGTTTTTAACAAGTTTCATTTAAAAATTTTAAAGCAAGTGAAAAACTGTACATTGATACAATGTTTATGTTTTTTATTTGAAGAAAAAACTTAGTTTTATCATTGACAACCCCAGAATACGCCGAAACTTTGACGATTTGTGGATACCAAAAACAAATCTTGAACAATTTTATAGCTCTAAAGATTGTGATATTTCTGAAAATTTAACTTTAGTGGTAATGCAAATTCGCTTTAATATTACAAGGTCATTTTATTGATATTATTATTATCTTAATATTAATATTACAGAAACGTATAATGTTTAATCTTTAGTGTTTAATGTTTAATGTCATTTATTAGTTATGCTTTGAAAGAACGCTTTCTCTAAATGCACGCGGTCATTGGAGCAAGATCTCTTAAGCGAGTTAAAACTTTTTTCATTATGAAATTTAATTATTAGTTTAAATTTATTTCATAAGGAATCATTCCATAATAAATAACCATCGTTAAGATCATATTATAATTGAAGTAAGTATATAGAACAGTTGTATATACATTTTTAATAGATAAAGTAGAAAGGATTTAATCTTTTATTAGATAAAGTAGCAAGGATTTTAAGTAGGAAGGTCTTTAATTTTTTAAATCGTTTATATTTTGTTTGTTTTAGCTTTTCTTTTAACAGCGTTATTATTTTATTTTTTAGAAAGAAAATAGAAGTATGGATGTTATTTAAAGTTATACTTATGCTATTTCCATAAAATACTACTTTAAAATTTCTGTGATGCTATTAAATATTTGTGTTCTTTTTTAGAAAACTTAGAAAAAGTAAGTTAAAATTTTGGCAAACAATGACATGGCATGTCACATGGCACTATATGTAAAGGTTAAATTTTTTTTTGAGGATTACAGTTCTTATAAAAAAAAAGTAAGGAGTATTGTTTGTAAATATATTTTGTTTATTTTGAATCTTTTTATATTTTCTCGCGCCATTTTTAAAATTTTTGTTTGTACACGTTTATTGTTTGCATTTATGCTTTTATGATATGTATGTGTATGTGGTAATAAGTGCTTTATAGTTGTTGTATTAATGTGTTTTTATAATAGTGTAAAGTTTTATTTTATTATTTGTGTATGCGTTAATATGTGTTATAAATTGTTTTTAAAAACGTATTTAAATATGTATATAAGGTATATATGTTTTTATTATGCTGTTTCAAAGTGCTGTGACTTTGTAAATGTGTAGAATAAGATTTGTCAACTTTGCCAGCCAAGTGATGAACTTATAACAGAGGGTAACACGATAATCATTAGTGTCAAAAAATACATAATAATGTATATTACTAACAATTTACTGAATGTTCTTACTTATGTTCTGTTAAATATGAATGTTATCTTACTTACTGTTATAAATATATTATATTAACTTAAGGTGTGTGCTATGGTTGTGTGTTGTTGCTGTGATTTTTTTTTGTTATCTTTTAAGTTGATAGACATTTGGCTTATTTTCATGTTGGTGTCTATTGTTAAAAATGATAAATAGATAATTTTATTAAAAATCACTGCTTCTAATTATTCACTAAAAGCCAATATAAATTATTTTGCCATATATACAATTTGTTTTATCTCAATTTCATTTTTTTCATATTTTAGATTTACCAGATAATTTATTAATGTGGTATAGAAGAACAAAATATTATAAAATTTTGTGAATTTTTAAAAAAAACGTTTACTAATAATTTTTTTTGAAGAAATAATTTTTAAGTTAGCAACGAAGGGTTTACAACGTTTTTTTTTTTAACTTTTCTGTGTTAGTAGTATGTTTATTATTAGAATTGTATGTTTTAAATAATTTTTTTTATTATTATTTGCAAAGATAAGTTTTTTTCAAACATCTCTTAGCTGATATATATATATATATATATATATATATATATATATATATATATATATATATATATATATATATTTTTTAAGTCATAAGATTATTGAATAATTTATTTTAAATGACAGTCTGTATTGGTAATTTAAGACCAAATCAAGATGTTTCGCCGATATGTTGTCAACTACACATCTATGATCCACTTGCAGCAGTAAATTTTAAAATGCAACAACGTGGTAATGATCTTTGCTTAAGTGATTAAATGTTTCGATTGCAAACTAATATTAGTGAAGAGAACCCATTTGTTCTTGCATTTAAAAACATGGCTGAAGTGGAAAATGAAGAAATTCGTCGAGCAGCTCTAAAAGGTCGCTCAGTGTTAGTTGTAAAAATGTGTTTACTTGAAGGGCATGATAGACGTCGCTATAACCTTCATTCACATCATGAAGTTGCAGTTGTATTGGTTGGTAAAGATGTTACACCAACTGCTTCCAGGGAAGTTATTATTTACCCAAAAGGTCACCCTCTTGAAACTATTTTAAGTATGGTTAGCAACTTAAATCAAATGGTTTATCCTCTAGTTTTTCCGATAGGTGATGCTGGTTCGCATAATCAATTGGTCCACAACCCTGAACGTGCATAATTGGTTGGAAATCATGTTACATTATCTTAGTAATACAATTTTAAACTTTCAGTTAGATGACTTTTTTCATCACTCTTTTATGGCAAAAAACTGTTTCAGCAATATGCAGTTGATGCGTATGTTTAAACTGAAGGCCAGCGCCTTGGTTTTATCAGAAATAACCAAAACAACTGAGGAGCAAGCAGCATGATGTCTTACAAAAACATGTAAACAACCTTAAAAATGATCATAATATTAGACCAAGGCGTATTGTAGTTTTGCCATCAACTTATGTAGGAAGTCTTAGAGCTTTAAAGGAAAACTTTGAAGATGCTATGGCTATAATTAAAAAGTATAGTAAACCAGATCTTTTTATTACTTTAACTTGCAACCCAAAATGGCGCGAGATAACTGAAAATTTACATCCAGGTCAGACAGCAAATGATAGAACTGACTTGGTTACCCGAGTATTTAAACTCAAATTAAATAACCTTCTCAATGACATATTTAAGCACGGTGTATTAGGGATAGTTGTAACACATGTTCAGGTCATTGAAATTTAAAAGCGTGCTTTGTGCATTGTTAGAGCAAATGAGTCGATTGATTAAAAGATTTTCGGAGATGCTGATCAAAATGATTTTTATAAACGCGTGATTTTAACACCAACTAATATTGATTCATTATCAATTAATGAAGAAGTGCTTGAATGTCTGCCGGGTGAGGTTAAAATTTATTTAAGTGCTGATTAAATTGATACTGATGACTTTAATAAAAGAAATAACTTTCCTGTTTAGTTTTGAAGCAGCCTTATTCCTTCAGGTATGCTGCCTCATTGTTTAAAATTGAAAATGGTTGTGTAATTATGCTACTTAGAAATTTAGATCTGAAAGCTGGGCTATGCAATGGTACTCGAATGAAAGTTTGTGCTCTTCAAAATAATTATATTAATGCAGAGGTTTTGACATGTGTTTCCGGTGGTAAACGGATTTTTATTCCCCAAATTCAGTTGGGTCCATCAAATTCTACTTTACCTTTTGTTCTGAAACATCGTCAGTTTCCTGTTAATTTGGCTTAATCAATGACAATTAATAAATGTTAAGGTCAAATATTTGATAGAGTTGGGGTATATCTCAAAAAACCGTGTTTCTCTCATGGTCAACTATATGTTGCATGTTCAAGAACTTGAGCATTTAATAGTTTGTTTTTCAAAATTAATAAACTTCTTATTCTAGGTATGGTAGGTGGAAAGTGTTACACAAATAATGTTATATTTTCTAATGTTCCTAATTTATAGTCTTTAGATTTTCATTTCGAAAATTTACTGTTTTTTGGTTTTGAGCACATTTTTTATGTATAACTTTATTTATTATTTTAATATTTTTTCAGGGTTTTTTGATAAATATATTTGATAAATATATGTCATTTAATATTTTTATAAAATGTGTTTATATGTTTTATATAAAACCATATTTGTTTAAATTTGTTTATCTGCAAAATTTATGTTGTTTCCATGTTTTCAAAGTGGTGTGACTTGGCATTACGTTTAGCAAGATTGATAACCTTGCCAGCCAAGCAGTGTAATTATAGCAGAGGTGTGACTTGTCATCATTTAGTGCCAGGCGGTGTTACTGCTTTAGTGTTAAGTTGTGTTGTCTAGCCATTTTTTATTATTCTGGAAACACATAATGTCTGTTAATGTTTAGCGTAATGTGTATGAGAGAGTATTAAACCTCGATCTTTAAATCTAGAGAGTTTTAATGTCCTAATTTTGAAGTAATTGAATAATTAATATTGAATATAAAAGCAAATATACTTTTATGCATTTATATGTTTAGTAAAAAGATAAATATAGTTAACTTAAAATTGGTTTTCTAATTTTGTCTTTCATACTTCAATTTAGTTTCTTTTTTTCGCTGGATTTTAGGTTCAAGGGTGTAAATATTCTATTGTTATGTGTTATTGTTGTGATGTTTTATGTTGATAGACTGCTTGGCTTACCTTCACGTTGGTGTCTATTGTTAAAAATGAATTTTTAGTAGTTTCATTATTTGAACTTACTGGTTTAATTTATTTACTAAAAGCCAAGACAACGTTTTGCTAAAAATGCAATTTATATCTTAATTTGATTTTTATTTTTTTTTGTGTTGTTAATCCTTTTGTACTTAAACTGAATTTATAGTTACATTGTCTTTATTAAAAACTTGAATTCTCTTAATAAAACTAACTTTATTCTCCTGGCCATCATTAAGGCAAAAACGAGGATGGGAGGTCCTTTATTAGTGTCAAAATATTGACGAAAATTAAATTCCGATTAACAAAAAGTATTTTTAGTAAATGGTAGCAAAAAAACTATTGCAACAAAAAGGCAATACAAATAAAATAAAAATGGTCTGTGTTGACCAGACTTGATAAGACCCGTGTGCGGTCAGCTTGGTTCACAAACATGAATCTATGTCTCGTTAAAAACTATGAACGTAACGTAACCTTTAAAAGCCAATTTAAAACAGTTTTGGTAGGTAAATGTGATAGTACATTGTAAGTATAAATGTTTAAGTATAGTAAAAAAAAGCTAATTTAAGTTTATTTGGCTCATAAAAAAGATTTAAGACTTAGTTGATTGCGGTTAAACCGCAATAAATAACGATTAGAAGGCTATATGGCCCAGACGGAATATGCGACATAAATATCAAATTTCTATTTTATAATGTATTGTATTTTACGTCTGACGACGATCTGCGCTAAAACAGGTCGAAATATCACAAAAAAGGAAAATTAGTACAATGCTGTTTTGATGTTTCATAACTTATTACATATTTACGTACTTCAAGAAATTTCGCCTAAAAACTCAAATATCAAATTTGTATTTTACATATTTACAAAAAATGGAGTTAAGACAAATTGGCTTTTATGTCCAGATATGTTTATTGCACATATTAGTAAATAAACTAATTAGTTACGTAATGAGTTAGACTCATGAACAGGCAACCGAAAAACAGTTAAATAGTTTTCCAATTTTTTTTTTTTTTTTTTTTTTTTTTTATGTCTACTTATCTGGTACAGTTTTTATTTTAGGTGTGTCATATGACGCATTAATGCATTATAAAAGATCAAAGTTTACATAGTTTTTCGCAGTTTGTTAAACACTTGTTTGATTGTAAATGAACTTTTTTTTGTTTGAAACGTATTTGTACTCAATGTCTTAAATATTTTTAATAAATTTATTTAGTTGAGTGCATTTAACGTTTTACAGACCGTTTCCTTTTTTAAAGAAACATGTATCAAGGGAATACCAAAAAATTAATAAATCATGAGTAATTTACATTCACTTCATAATAATCTTATTAATTAAAGTTCATGTTATAAAAAATATGACAAGAATTTAGCTTTATTTTTTTGTCAATTTAAACCATGATGAAGTGTTATTATTTTGTGTCAGTAACTAAAAACTGTGTTGAAGTTAGTAATGTTTAGGAAAATGGTTCTGCCATACACTGATATGTCAGTTGTAAATTACTCAAATAACGTTGAATAATTGGTAAATTAATTTGTTTTAATTTTACAGATGGTTAAATTTTTTAATTTGAAGGCGTTTTTCTTACCGAGTATTAGTCAAGGTTTCGCAACTTTAAATAGTGAAAAATAACCACTATAAATTAAGTAATAGACCGACTGAACCCGTATAACGGGTTGCTTTATGCTAGTTATTATTATAATTATTATTTTTATGTTTACTCTTATTATATACCACCAGGATCATTTATTTTTGATAATTATTTTAATTTTTGTTGTCGCCACTATTATTAATATTGCTTAAGTTATTATTACATTTATTACATTGTTACTACATATTAATATAAGTTTTTCAAATTCTCGGCAAGAAAGGTAAATAAGTAGATGATTGATATGCAGCTAAAAGCAGTTTAGTCTGTTATAATATGAACGGCATAATGTGGTTTACGTATTAAGGTATACAATGTGGTATAACCTTCCTGAGGAGGAAGATATATGAGCCCATAATGTTTATAAACTTATAAACATTATGGCCTCATATATCTTTCTATATCTACATATTTTTTTTCTCAAACTTTATTTTTTTTAAATCTTGTTATCATTTTTTCTTTTACTTTTTTCGGTTGGATTTTGCAATGAATATTTTTTAAAGTTTGTTTTAAGACATCAAATTTTGCTAAACCTTGTAGGTATCAAAGCTTTTATTTAATGAAAGGATAAAATATTTTAATGCATTGTGTTTGCTCTCAGAAACAACATAAAAATAAGCAAATATTACTTTAAAATGACCGCTAATAAAATCAAAGTTTCATTGTTATTATCTTTATTTCAATATTATTAATACTTGGATTTCATATAAAGTTTTTAGGTACTATTTACGACATTTTAAAAATACTAGATTGAATTCGGGAAACAGTAAAAATATAGTAATTATCTTTTTAGCGGTATTTTAATCGTAGATCTTTAATGATAAGTACATGTGGAACTTTCTAGTACTTTTTGGACTGCTATTGATGTCTTTAAAAATCTCTTAAACTTTTCGGAAGTTTCTAGAGTTTCCTAAAAGTTTATGGAAAATAGCACGACAAGCTCTTCGTTTGGAAATAGCTAATAGTTACATATAAATCTGTATTTGCCAAACTAAAGGCAAGTAATATAAAAGTTCTGTTGCACTTATATTTAATTTTATTGCTTTTCATTAATATATTCAAGTGTAATCTTCAGTCGTAATGTTCTATAAAAAAAGTGCCTTCATGAGTAAAAAAAAAAGACTTGACAAAAGACAAAAATCATGAATGAAAGATTCTTGCACCATTTTATGAATCACATAGGAAAAGAAGAAATTATTCACTTAAGGAAAAACTCAGGAAAATAACTGTATTGTACCAGTCGCAACTAAATATATGTGTTTTACCCGTTTCTGAGAAAATCAATCAAAGGTTAACGAGAACGCATAAAACAAATAGAAAAAGAAGTAAAAGGTATATGGCAAAAGAAATTAAATTTTCCTTATTTATTATTTAAAGTCAAACAGGAAAACTGGATCAAGCGCTAAAAATGTACAATAAATATGTAAAGTAAAGAAAATACGATCCATTAAATGAGGATTTTGACATCACAACAAAATATAGTAAATGGCTCTGCCGTGATACCTAAAATATATATCATCTTTAGGTTAAAAGTAAAAGACTGGTTGGGTGTTCATGTAGAATGATGCTTGTTCAAAAACTGTCCGTCCTTCTTAAAGAATAAAATTGTCCTCAAACGCTACTTTAACAACAGTAACGACAACAGCAACAACGTCAACTTCCACGTTAATGGAAATTGTCTGAGGATTTTGATAAATGTTCCACAGGTACCAGCAAAAATATAGCAAAACCAAAACTGCAATCAAATTTGTAATATTTTCAAAGGCATCAACCAAAAAGCAGTAACCATTTCCCGAAAATTTATTTAAAGGTGAGATTGACTTTGAGAAAAATTTACAATAGATTTAGATCAATAGCAAATTCAGATAAACAATTGAAGAAGCTGTTAAACTTAAAAATGAAGTAAAGAAAGCAGTATAATTAGACTGCTATTTACTGAGCTTTGATAAAAAATAGTAGCTTTGGTTAACATGTTAATCACCAAGAACATCAAGTAATAATGTTGACGAATGAAAAAAGAGAGGTTAAATTACAAGCACACCAGATCTACCAGATGGAAAACTAAATACTGTGGTGAAAGGTATAACAGCTATTCTAGATGAATACAATTTACGGAAGAGTATAAGATAATTTTAGCGGACTCTACAAAAGTAAACACTGGAAAACCAAATCGAGTTATAAGCCAGTTGGAAAAAAATTTGCTAAAAGAAAACTGGAAGAACATCGTGTTCTTGACCAAATCCTGTGCAAAGGAGAACTTGGAAGAAACAATATTTTATTCAATATCGAATATCATTTAATCCCAAAAATTGTAAAAAACTACGTGGAGCTCAGGAAAAGTTTCAAGAATAGTAAAGAAGTGATTACTGAATAAAAGGGTGACCTGAAGTTGCTGTTTCATTTAACTCGCGTATTCCGATTTTTCAAAGTATCTGAAGTATTTCCTAAACTAAAGTTGTAGAAAATACCTGAATAAAAAAATACAAGATGAAATTCCCAGAGAAAATTGTTGCGCCGAATCACCAATCAAGTATCTTTAAGATTATTTTGACATCCGTAAAAAGATAAGAACCTCCAGCTTATATTCATTTTGTTGAAAAAAAGTATAATGATTGTTTATTACGTTTTAGTTAGGCTTAATACTACACAACATTTTTTAATATATGCAGTAGCTCTGTAAATGTGTAAGCTGTTATTTAAGTTACTAATTTAATAAGTAATAAATTAATAATTGTTTAGAATGTTATGATTAAAAAACAAACTGTAAAATGCTCAAAAACGTCATATTAAGTCTTCAATTAAAAAAAACTAGAACTAAAAAATAATGAACATAAAACTGTTTAATGTTATATTGATAAGCATATAAAGTAAAATTGAGTTTTAAGTTTGTGTGTGACCTTTTTACTAACAAAATCCAATTAATTTTTTTTCACTACTTTATTGCAAATATTTATTGGTTATGAGCCAGGGATGTTAGGTTACAAATAAAACATAGTCCATTATATATATATATATATATATATATATATATATATATATATATATATATATATATATATATATATATATAGCAAAAATAAACTTTTACTACTTGCCTGATGATTGTGATAACACATGAAACTCAGAGTTGCAATATTAAATTATATTATAAACATTAGCATTTCGTTAATTTCTGGTACTGCGGGTAACAGTAACATATATATTATATATATATATATATATATATTATATATATATATATATTATATATATATATATATATTATGTATATATATATATATATATATATATATATATATATATATATATATATATATATATATATATATATATATATATATATATATATATATATATATATATATATATATATATATACATATAAGGGTTCGTCAAAAAAAACGAATAACATAATTGAACATACCATGGTTTCTTTTATTCAGAAATTAGGTGTTAGTAAAATCCCTGGAAAATTTCAGACTCATAGGTACACTCCTAAGTCCTGCACTTTAGGAAAAATAGTCGCCTATTTTATAAAATAAGGCGCCGAGGTGATTAGGGGCCTAAAAGAAAGGCTCGAAAACTTTTGAAAAATACCACGGTATTTTAAATCATGTATTTAGATGTAAGTAAGACCCAGGAAAAATTTTAGATTTATAGGAACACTGCTAAACCTTCCACTTTGGACTTATAGAAAACCTATGAATCAAAAACTAATTTTCCTCAAAACAATTTTTTATATATAACGGCAACTTATGTGTACTGCTGATGACGGTTGTGTTTAGTATACTTATGATCTTTCAGAATTTGTTGTATTTAGCTTTAAGTATTAAAAAAATGTCAAAAAGAGAAGTGTTTCTTGAAGGAGAAAGAACAGAGGTATTAGCTAATACTAAACTTTTAACTAATAGAAGTGTTACCACTACAGGCTTTTCATAAAGCACAAGCAAAATTCAAATATCTAATTCAACGATGTGACTTCTTGTTTCCTAATTGATAAATTTTAAGCAAGCTGCAAAAAAGAAACTAAATGCCTAATCGAAAAGTATTTTTGTGTTTGTAACCAAGTGAAGAAACTTTGGTTGAAAGCAAGGATTCTATTCTTCATCCAAGATAGAGCAGTTATGAATTTAAATAATAATATCATTATGAATATAAAATGGTATATCAATTAAGCAGCTTATATATATGTCAAGAGGTTAGCGTACCTAACTAGATATACTGTATCATTTATTTAGGACAAAAATAGTGGCTTTAGAAGCTGAAAGAAAGAAACTGGAAAAATTTAAGCCTCACATTAGTACAAAAGCAATTAAAAAGTTGGAGGAGTTTACAAATAAGTTAGATATATTGTTTGATATTGCTCGTAAGGATTGTGATGAGCAAATTCTGAAAGATAGCAGCAGGGATACAAAAGCACGACAAGTAGATGTAATTCTTCTGCAAGATCAAAGAGGATCAAGAGTACAAAAAATTTTATGCAAAGATATTAAGTTCAAAGCAAGAAATAATAGGCTTCAAAAGAGAAAGGGAATATAAGTAGAAGAGAGAAAAAAAGAGGTGCAGAAAAGAAAAGAGAGACTGGAAAAGATAAGCTGTATTAATGCTAATAACAATAATGAACATGCTAATCTTATTTAGGAAATAGATTAAAATTTTGTTATTCCTGGAAAAAAAAAAAAGGTTGTGATTTTATACTTCTTCTTATTCCAAAAAAAATTGGGAAGGACATAGGAATTACTTTGACAACGCTTGGAATCTCTTTAACTGCAGCAGTAGCAACACTGGCTACTATTATAAATAATAAAGAGTAGCTGTTACTATTACCTGTCCAGGCATTCCTGATGATCAATTTGTTTGCATTGTTCCTGTTGACTATGATAAAGCAAGCACACAAACAAAAGCAATTCAAGAAATGCCTGAAGAATGGAAATTATTTGATTTGGTTAAATTTCTATCATTTGATACGACTGTCACAAACACTGAATGATTAAATGGTATTTGTACACAACTGGTGAAGTGCAGGGAAAAAGCTATGGGATGGTTAGCTTGCCAGCATCGTATGTATGAGCTTTACATCAAGGTATCAAGCATAATTTATTTTTATTGATATCTTATGCAAGAGTCAAATTAAAATTTAAAAATATTAGAATTAAAACTTGTCAAGTTTATTTGTTAAATTTTTAAGCATTTTTGCAATTCTAATACTGAAAAGATAAGAACATTAGGTCCAATTGAGCCACTGTTTGAGAAATTGAAAGAGAGTTGTAATGAAATATTAAAGAAGGGGATATGTTACAAATATTTTAAAAGATTTAAGGGAGAGCCAGGGACTTTTTTATCAATCAAGGTAATTGGCACCATGATTTTTTTGCAAGATATTTAAGATATTAGAGTAAACTAAATTCTTAAATTATATTCCGGGCTTCTGAAGCTCTTTCATTTATCCAAACTAGCCTTGATGTTTATTTCTTTCTTCGAGGAGTTTATAAATACCTTGTTCAACTCAGCATTGTTTGGCTAAGGGGATTAGTAATCAACTTCAAGTTCCATATTCCAATGACTTATCATTATGCCCGGTTAATGGCTAAAGGTATTTATTATTTAACGCTTGGCCTTCTACTTCCACAAGTTCCAACCCTTGTACCTGATTTGGTACAAGGGTTATTAAACAACTGCTTCGGAAGCAATTGTTAATAAACTAATTGGTGAGTTCATTTCAGTATTCTATACAACCTGGTTTGTTAAAGCCCTGTTTTTCAGAATTGCTCTGTCTAAAGAGCTACAAGCCATTGATGATACGATTCATTACATAGATAGAAACCCTAAGGCTGCTCTGCTAAGGCATGCCTCAAATCAATGCAGAATACTTTTTCTAATTAATGAGGACTTACCAGAAGATTTTCGACATGCTACTGCTCTTCAGCTTTACAAAACTCCCAGGCCAGAGATAGCATATTCAAACAAACTAGGTAAAAGAATGCCACAGATTGTTGTAAATGCTCCACTAAACTTCTTTCTGAACTTGTAGAAACCAGAGAGTTGGTTTTTATTTGATAAATTGAAACTCACCATGCTTGAACTGGAATGTATTAATAAATAAATCCTTCAAATTGGGAAGTCTTTACTGGAATTCTAAAACGCAAAGAATTTGTACTCTCTCTCCATGTGTTTAGTGATTGTGGGGAAAGGTGAAATAAACTTGCCCAGAACTTTTCAGGGTTTTTTAGACATGATCTTGACAAACAAGCAAATCTTTAATCTGTTGCAAGTCATAAACAAAATTTAAAGTAACAAAGACTAAATCTTGTTTTAAAGATATTAAATGGTAGCATAATAGTTTAATCTTTTCACTACCAATTATATATTTGGAAGAAATGCAATACTTTGAACCTAAATATAATACTTGTTTTATTGAATTATCAAAATAAAGATATAATAATAATATTACTTACGATTTGACTTTACACAACTTAGTTTACTGTAAGATTTAAGAAATATCTGGTAATTAAGACTAATAAAAGTAACTGGTAATTAAGAAATATCTGGTAATAATAACTAACGCTGAGTAATTTGCATGTCATAATTAAAAACCATTTTAGGGAAAATTAGTTTTTCGTATGTGAGTTTTCGATTAGTCAAAAGTAGAAGGCTTAGCAGTGTCCCTAAAAGTCTGAAATTTTTCATGGGTCTTGCTAACACCTAAATACATGATTTAAAATACCATGGTATTTTTACAAAAGTTTTCGAAACTTTTGTTCGGGTCTCTGATCACCCCGACGCCTTATTTAATTTAAAAAAATCAACTGAGCCTGAAATTTTCCAGAGCTTTCACTAATACCTGAATTCGCAATTAAAGAAGCCATGATATGATCAATTATGACTTTCGTACCGATGTGTATTTGTGTGTGTATATATATATATATATATATATATATATATATATATATATATATATATATATATATACATATATATATATATATATATATATATATATATATATATATATATATATATATATATATATATATTATATATATATATACACACAAATACACATTGGGACGATTTAGAAAATAGACATTGAGTTATATATATAAATTTCAAAATTTACGTGCCTTCGTTTCCATTTATAATTCTTAAATCTTTAATTGAGCCATCAGCAGTTTCATCCCATGGATCTGCTGCATAAACATGGACATTTGAAAATGCTTTTGGTTGAGTATTTTCAATGTTATAAATATTTCTTCCATCAATGTACAATGCATACATATAAACTTCATTAAATTGAAACTGGGATATTCTAATTCTTGACCATTCGTTTAGCTGTAAGGGCTGGGTAAAATATAAATGATTAACATCTCCATTAACTGAAGATATAATTAGTAAAGACCCTGAGCCATCGTTAGAAAACCATACTGCTGGAGTTCTATCACCATCATTTCCATAACCTCCTCCTATAGTCAGATGAATAACCGATAAATAAACCATTGTTTTGTACGATTTAGGTTTAATTTTGAAAGAAACAGAGTATGACTTTTCGAGCATTGGCAATGTGGTAATTAGATTATTTTTTATCAACACGTTTTCTTCAAGGTCTTCAATAAAATCTATTAAAACAAAAAAAATTATATATTTATAAATAAATGTATATTTAATTATTTATTTATATATATAGGTTTGTTATCGTTTGATTTTTAATTTTATTCTTTGATTTTTTAACATCTGTAAACTTTATTAAGCCTTCGATTCATATTTTATTGTGCTTAGAAATTAGAATTAATGTTTCTCTAACTTGCTTTAGCATAAGAGATTAATACCAACTTAAAACAATAAAACTTTTTTGAGAGGCGATTAACATTTTTATAGACTTATTATTTTTTGGGCAATGTTTTGAATAAAACATTAAACATATGAATTTTCTTCAGTATCCTCATTTTTTATGTAGCTTTATATTTCAAAAAAACTAGATTTATATTGCAGTGCATATCAAGGTGCGTTGCATTATATACTCTTTACCAAGTTAAATGAAAAGTAGACAATGACTTTTGTCAGGAAAAATAGCATCATACACTACTAATGTAATAAATTGAAACTATTTTCAATAAATTAAGTTAGTTAAATATAAACTATAAGTGTAAATGTATTATTATTTATTTATATTGTGGTCCAATGGCATGTTCTATTATGAGTCTATGCTTATTCCCAGAGTTTTGGAGGAATTTTTTTTGTTAAACTTGTTGTTATACAATTTACTGTGGTACTGATAAACTTTCAGAACTAAATATATTAATATTTACTTCATTATGCAACTCAAACATGAATTATTGTTATTAATTGAATACTTGTATTTTAAATTAACAGCTCATTAGAACTTTTATGTATTTTTTGGAAAAATTTAAACTATATAACAATTTTTAGAAACTTTTGGGAACTACTTTTTAGTTTTGCTTAAACATTAAGGTAGGCCTTGTTTCATGAATGTGTTTAATCTTTTACAGTAAACTTTTGCAAGTTGATATAATTTTGCAACATTCTTCAATACTTTAGTTAAAGTCTGAGATATCAATGTCATTTTTTTCTGTAGGTTTTTTAATTGCAACCTGAATTGCAAAGCAGTGACGATTGTGTGATAGCACTAACAAACTCTCATTAGAGAAAAAACTTGCATAACTTAGTATAAAATAAACTTGCTGAAAAGGTAAAAATCTCTTGTTTTGTTAATATGTAATCATAACTTACATTTTCTTTTCTTACCAAACAATTTAATTATTTTCAGCATTCACCATTGTTTTCATACGATAAATAATTTATTTGAAAAAGAAGTTAAGCACAACATTCAAAAGAATTAAAACAACTCTGTCTTACAGTCGCAAATCCAATTGTAAAGTTAATGCAATGCTGAGCTCATATCTTTATTAATGTAAATATACCCAGCCAACATTTTTAAGGGCACGGGGTTATGTTTAAGATTTGATAGGGACCTTTATGGGCCGCCTATCAAATAAAACCATTTTTATAACTGATGAGTTGCCTATATTTGACCCTCGTTGGTTTTTTATTGCGAATCTTTGTCTTTTATCTGAACGGCTATTGGTTAAAATAGTTTTTTTTTGCGCCTTAGGTTAAAAACAGAAAAACTGTGAAGTTACAAATACCTTAATTATTTTATTAAGTTTTTGTTTAACACATTAAAAGAAATGAGCAGCAAAGTATATAGTGAGCGAAGTCAAAGTCGTCACATTAGTGGAAGGGTAGATGAATATCTTAGAGTTGCTGTTATAGAGTTGTTTGATCATCAAACAAGTTCATCAGATTCTGTGCTAAATCTTATTGTTGTCTCTATTACATTTACATTAGACGATCCTCTGTCTGCAATGCGCCTTAACGAGGGAAATTCAACTATAAATTTACAAGCTAATAATTTTTATGTTCAATATGGGATGGCTTTTCAATGTTTAATGAAAATGCCAATCTTCATGATGAACATTTTGATGACTTTAAGGATTTTGGTACTGACTTTCAAAAATTAGAGAACATTGAAAAAGAGCTAATTTCTGCTTGTGAGAGTTTACCTATATGGTCAACTCAGTATAACATTTCACTTGCTGCAAGAGCTGCTTTACTGAGTATTGTTAAGTCTTTTATTTTAGACATATCATCAGATGCTAGAACTCTACTATCTACTTTAAAAGAAACTGATACAGTGACTTGCAGAGGTTGTCAATACTATTACTTTAGAATATCTAACTCTCTGTGCTTACTTTTTAAAACTTCATTGCTACCCTTGAATGATATATCAGATACATTGACGCTTCATATAAATATTGATGGCGTACCTTTATCAAGATGTTCAAGCTTATGTATTTGGCCTATTCTTAGAATGGTAACAGAACCACCTAATCTTGGTGTCCTTACAATAGGCATCTATACAGGAAATTCCAAGCCTAATTACATAAATGATTATTTAAAAGCTTTTGTTGATGATATGTTGACAGTAGCAAGAATTGGCGTATGCTTTAATGATAAAAATATTAATACTGCTTTTGATGCTTTTATTTGTGATGCACCTGCAAGATCATTTTTGAAGTGTACAAAAGGGCATTCTGGGTATTATGGCTGTGAAAGGTGTACACAGAAATGGGAGTACTTTAACAATCGTATAATACTTCCTGAACTTTCTTCTCCTTTAAGAACTGATGAGCAATTTAATGTATTTGTTTTCCATGGTCACCATAATGGAAAATCTTCTTTGTATGACAAAGGTATTGGTCTTGTTAGCGAATTTGTATTAGACTACATGCACCTTGTATGTTTTGGTATAGTCAAAAAAATTATTCTCTTGTGGATGCCTGGTAAGCGATCTAGAAATGTTTTATCAGCTGTTGCTGTTGCTATCTCTAAACATCTTAACATAATTAGATCCTTTGTCCCCCAAGAATTCGCTCGAAGACCTTGATCACTCCTTGAATTTTGGCAATTAAAAGGTACAGAGTCTTGACAATTTTTGTTATATACTGGACCAGTTATGTTAAAAGATAGATTATCGCCATTACTGTATAAAAATTTTTTCATACTTTCTGTATCATAAGACTACATTTAGTAGAGGATCCTTCTTCAGAACAAGTGATTATGATGAAAAACTTCTCAAAAAGTTTTGTTAAAGACATTTTAAAGTTTTATGAAATTCAAAACTTGATTTATAATGTCCATAGTCTTACGCATGTTGCATGATGTTTGGAAACATGGATCCTTAAATAAGATCTCTTGTTTTAATAAATTAATGAAGTAAATTTGCTGCAGACAACCACATTTCAATTGACGACTACCTGACTTATGTTTTAACTGAGTTCAGTTAAAACAATAGTCAGGTAGTAAAAATTTTTAATTTAAATCTAAATGAGTTAATTGTTTTGAATTAAATAGAAGTATTATTTTAGTAAAAAATATTCTGGTTAATTCATCAAATAAAACTCGTATTGTTTATCAAAAATATTGCAGTGTAGTTTCACTTTTTAATCATCCATTAGGTTCAACTCTACTTGGAATTTATCTAGTAAAAGACCTTGAAGAACAATTATATGTAGCTTTAATCAATTTATTGTCAAAAAAGTATATTTTAGCTTATATATTAGTATTATGTTACTATGCCATAATACATAATGATCGTGGGAAGTATCTTTGAAACAAAATTAACTTTTTTTAATATCACATTTGTTATATATTTTAAAGTTAGCTGAATTTAAACAGAAAATATATATGTGTGTGTGTGTGTATATTAGGGCTCTGTGAATTGCTTTGATTCTATTTGGAAATCAAGTGTTGCTTTACTTTGAAAAAAAATGATTTGAGTATTTTGAATCATTTTATCACACTAGTCCAAAATGGCTCAAAACTTGAACTTGAGTTTCCAAAAAAACCCTTTGGCGGGATAAAAGTACACATGTTCCCATTTCTAAAAAATGCAGAAATTCTTATTCTAAACTAGAAATACCATCCAAATGTTTCTATATGTAGCATATTTGAGTGTTTTTGGAAATCAATTTTTATGTTGATGTGTTTAAAAGTTTATAAAAACCTTTCTTTTTATTAAGATTTTTACTCATTCCTAAAAAATCTAGAATAAGAATGTTAATCTTCAAAGATCCTAAATTTTCCATGTATATTTCTAAACACCTTATTTTTAAGTTCAAATTATAAATAATTATAACAGGACAGAAATAATGCTTCTTGAACTAAGCTAAAAATGCTAAATTTGTAATTTGTACAATGTCATAATAAGGGTGGCAATCTGGAAAATGTTTTTTTTATCTTTTTTCGGGAAAAAGCATTGACTCCTAGTTGCTTTGGTATATGAATTGTGTCAAATCAAGTTATTCATTAAAAACGCCTAACGCAGCTTAAAATGCCTAACTAAATCCTTTTCTTTGTATGAGAAAGTCTGAAAGAATTTTAACCTCCTTGTTGATTTAGCGAGTCAAAGAAAAATTTTCTGATGAAATTGATTTTGCCGATTAAAGGGTTTCATTGGGAGATGGAGATTTAACCTTCAAAAAAGGCACAATGGCAAAAATGTGCGTTCCAACATCATCATCATCATCATCATCATCATCATCATCATCATCATCATCATCATCATCATCATCATCATCATCATCATCATCATCATTATCATCATCATCATCATCAAAATCTTAGAAAAGATGTTCAGAATCCTTAACAATCATTAAAAGAGGTTTCACACACACTTGCAGTAAATCTACCTTCAGTGAGATTGTGAAGCTGCTTGCATCTAAAAGTTTGAAGGTTAGAGAGCAGATTGCATCATCTGTAATTCTTTTAAATGATGCATCTCCCATGGAACCATCAAAATAAGAAGATCTGGGGGTGTAAATCCATCGCCTGTAACACAAGATATTGTTTTGGAAGATTTATTTTACTTTTTATAATACAGATATATTTGTAATTTCATCTATGATTTAAACAAAAAACTAATATGCTTTTTTATCAACTTACGATGGACAAGTCTTTGTTTAAAAAGGAATACAATAGTACTTACCTTTGTACCAAATTGATAAAAAGTAAAAAAAATTCTACAAATATTGGACTATTTCATTTTTCTAACTTTTACTACGATTTTAGGCCCTGCATGTCAAAAGGAACTCTTCAAAAAAGAATCTGAGTTGGCTGCCCAAGATTTATTTTCTCAATTATGTGTCAAAATCTAAAATAGCTGAGACTAACTTTCGTGAGAAATTCTCTCAACTTGGTAGGCAGCTTTCTAATCACTTCACCCAAACAACAATTGATGTTCATCATGATCAGAATAAAATCAGGTACCAAACAGTGGTCCACCGCAAAGAACTCTCTGCATTTACAGATGAAGTTTTGATGAGAAGACAAGTTTTTACTGGTCATATGGTAAAACTTGGCATATTTGGAGGTGGCGGTTTTTTTAAAATCAACCTTGGAATCCAGAATCTATCATCTCAACCAGGAGGATCTATCATCTCAACCACTCTGTCCAGCAAAAAGAAAGTTATTAACTTCTCAGCTTGGAAAGGACAGTAGTGTTAAACGTCAGTTTCTTGTAGCCATTGCTGAAGATGTTCCTGAAAATTATGAAAATCTGAAAACAGTCCTTAACCTAATTACACCAAACACTTTGAAATACTTTGTTTCTTTTGACATAAAAGTTGCTAACATCCTGTGTGAATTGCATTCACATGCTAGTACCCATCCATGCATATGGTATGATATAGGCTCTAAGAATCTGTTCTTCAAAGTCAATCTTTGCACTTTTGGAACACTATGAAATTGTTTCAAAGCCTTTGAAAATGCTGGCAAGAATCTAAAAAAAGCAAAGCAGTTAAAAACTTCATTCATTATCCCCTTTTCTCTGTGGAAGATGGAATGCTTGTCTTTGACGTAATTTCTCCAAAGGAACTTCATCTACTCCTCGGTGTTGTTAATCACCTCTACATAGCACTGAAAGACCGCTGGTCAAAGGCTGATGAGTGGCCATCAGCTCTTCACATCAAATGTCAGTCTTTTCATTGAGGTCAATTTGTAAGGAATGAGCGTCACAAACTTTTGAAATTAGAAGCATCAGTGATCGAATTTAACAGCAAACATTTGTCGAATGTAAAAAAAAAATTATCAAAGTGATTTTATTTGTTTGGAAGATTAAATGTGAATTAAAAATGTTTTTTGTTTGTCATTTTAACTTAATTTTTATAAAAAATACTCAATACTATGAATATTATGCATTTGTTATATTCAAACGAAATTTTTATAACTACCACTAATGTTTTTTTTAAACTAAGGAATTTCCAAAGCCCATACATATAATAACGGAATGTTACAACACACAAATATGCTACATATAAAAACATTTGGATTGTATTTCTAATTTAGAATAAGTTAAAATCATTTTTTTCAATAATTATGTCAACTGGTATTTCTTTATAAAATGTTAAAAACTCAAAATCAATTTTCTTCCTCAAACGAAATAGTTTGATTTCAGTTTTTGCATTTTTTGAAATAGGAGCATGTATACTTTAATCCCCCCATAGGGCTTTTTCGGAATTTCAAGTTCATGCTTTGAGCCACATTTGGATAGTGTGTTATATAGTGTTTGTGTTTTTGTTTTTATAGATATCCATTGCTAAGTTTTTTTTTCTATTGCTAATATACGTAAATACTTTTCTAAAGAAGCACCAAATATTTAAGCCAGGCAAAAAAAACCAAAAAGATTTTTTATAAAAATTTTTTTTTTTTTTTTTTTTAAATAAATTATTAAGTTTATGTTTCTTCAAAATGCTGATTCGATTCGTAATTCGATTTGATTGACGAATAAAGTCCTTCTTTATTTTTAGATTTAATTCCGAAAAAAAGGAAAGATATGCAATATTGTTTTTCTTATGGCATAAATTCTATTTAATCTACTTAATTAATTTTTTGAAGATTTAATTTCAAATTTTCCAGGAACAGTATAATTTTATTTACTTATTCCTTTTCAAGTTTGGTTTGTTTGTTTTAGTTGTTATGATATATAATTTTTTTATTATTCAGTTTAGTAGAGGAAATTGAGACAATAAAAAAATAATTTTTTGGTTTTCATTTGAACATAAATACATCATATTAAACTATGTTGTATTTTAATTAAGGTTACATATTAAAATAAACAGTGTTATCACATAATATATTTTTGTTGGATTTTCCTATAGATAAAAACTCAAAGAGACAAAAAAGTGTTTGTAAGTTTTATTTATTTATATCTTATTTTCTTCTTTTACAATAAATTTGGTAATGCGGTACTTTTCGCTATTGATGAGTTTGTGACAATATGCCCTGTTGCAATTATTTGTCAACAGTGTTTTGCTTCTGACAATGAAGATGTTCTTTTCTAGCCCCCTGCAGGGTCAAACATAAAGCAACTTGTTAAGCATGAGTCGAAACCGACAGAATCATGGAACAAGTTTAATGTTAGGTTCTTAAGGAAAACTTGTTGTTCCTCTAACTCAAAAGTCATTTTTCCCAAGTAATCCCTTCTCACTAATACCTTCTTCTGCAATTTTTAAACAGTCGTTTGCTTCCCAATCAACTTCTCATGAGCTCAAACTTTGTTGCGCCTCTGAATTAAAAGACAATATACAAACAAAGCAAAAAGGCTTCTACTTTACCAAACGATTCAAATGATAGGTATTTGTTTAAAATTTTTTAATATATATGCTATTTTGAATCTATATGCAAATTACTAAATTTTAATTAAGTTGAAAAAACAAGTAATAAAATTGAGTGCATGTTGAATTATATAATATATAATATAGATGACTTTGTTTACATTGTGTTCGACACTACTAAAAATAAAAATTTTCAAAAGCCTTAAAAAAGAATCCTGATGAAATACTTTTTTGTGTGTGTTGTGAGAGGAAGTGTCAGATTCATAGATTGGTTGATTGCATTGATTGAATAACTTGGTTCCATTGGCAATGGCTAGGTTTATTCAAGAAATGAATAAAAATAATTTACACATGATTATCAAAAATATTTATTTTCAAATATATTTTTCACTTTATTTTAGGTCAACCTAACAGAATTGAAAATCTTTTGGGTAGAGTACTGAGGAAGCTCGAAAATGTGAAAGAAATACAGCTTTAAAAAACAGCTCTAACAATACAGCTCAAGAAATACAAACGGCAATGATTGAAGCAGCCACTTTAATATGCTGAATTTCTACAATAATTTTTCCTTTATAATCTGAATTAAGATTTGATGAAATGGAAAAGAAAACTAAGGAATATTAGTTTTTGAATAGTGTGATAGCTATTATTTGATTTTTTAATAATTAAACAAAGTCATCCTATCATTCTAAGGTACAAATGATTTTCAAGTTATTGTGTAATGTAGTAAGCAAATTTTTAGGCAAAATTTGTAAGCGATATTGGGGTAATTGTCTTGAGGAGGCGACAAAATGAGATTGTGTACAGTAAGTGCAATTTTTTTCTTATGTAATGTAATTAAATTTTATGTTAATGAATAGATAAACATTGTTCAAATGAATTTTATTTTTGTTCATAAAATGGTATTGTTTGAACTCATAATACTGAAAACTGGTGAGAAATTCAGTGAATTAGCCAAAACATTGGAAATTGCAAACCAAGTCAAGGATATTATTATTAAAATTTTGAAAGAAAGATTTAGTACCACTGTCAATTTTGTTAAAAGTTAAAGTTGGGTCTAACAGCTAAAACATTACATTTATTATTTAATACATTTATTATATATTATCTAAGTATGATTACGCTAATTTAATAGTGGTAGTGTCGTTTTACTTTCGTTTTTAATAAAGAACTTTCTAGACTTTTCAAAAGCGTTTCTTTACTCCTCGCGGTCTTTCAAGCAAGGTCTATAAGCCGATTAGAGCTGATAAATTTTTAGTTTCAAGTGGAATTGATGTTTTTCATCGTTTAATTTTACAATAAAAATTTAAGTAAATGTTTGTTTGTTGTTTGTTATTCGTATTTCTCCAATTTTTATTACCTGTTTCCTTTTCTTTAAATAAATTAGGACAATAAAAAATTGGTAATTACTCTTCTTTTGAAATACAGGCAAGTAATAAGAACATTTTTTTTTAATTTTAAAATTGATGGTTTTCCTTTACTTAAATTCTCTAGTAAGCAATTGTGGCCAATTTTAGCTTGCTTTGATTATTTTTATATTTTTGTTGTTGGCATTTACTTTATTGAAACCAAGCCTTATTCAGTAAGTAAATACCTATTATTTTCTTTGAGTTAAGACAATAATACAAAATGGTTTTCTATACAACAATAAAATATAAATGTAACTGTCAAGTCTTTCTTTAGTGGGATCTTCCAGCTAGGTTGTTTTTTAAATCTCATAATGGTTATAACTTTTGTCAAAAGTGACAAAACACAACTATTCTTTAATAAGTTCCGTTTATGGAACTTATAAAGGAATAATTGTGTTTAATAAGGAAATTCTCTACCCACCTATCTCACCTATATAAATCAACTGTTACAACTGGTTTAAGTTTTTAAATTAAACTCATTTGTTAGTGACTTATCCTACTCTTTTGAAATTTGAATTTTCTCCAAATAAAAATCACATAAAAGAATAAAGATACTAGTTGTACCAGACATGTCAAAGTCTGCTTTTCAAAATCAATATTTATATTTAATATTTGATAAAATTTATTTTTTAGTTTCCTATCCAACTTCAATGAATTAATTGAATGAATGAATGAAATTTTGATAACTTATGGTTTTATGTTTTAATATTTAGTAAAAAAATATATAACACAGCAAACATTTAAAGAGGAGTTTCAATAGACCTGCACAGGCATTTTAGAAGGGTGCTGTTTTAGTCTTCATATTTTTTATGGACCATAAGTGACAGCACCCAAAAAGAGATAACATAAATAACGACTATATCACTTGTTGGAATGTTATCGGCTGGCCATATAAGTATTTTACTAAGTAAACAATGAGTTAAACTCCCTTTAACTGCACAAAATGCCTACATAGGTCAACTGCAAATCCACGACAACAATGTTTGCTGAGAAAGTTTCAATATGAAGTTATTTATTTATTGACATATATGTTAAGGGTTCCCAATCCTTCTTAAAAACCTTAAATACCCTTGGAAAAAAAATTCTCCTTAAAATTCCTAAAAAAACCTTAAAAAAAGTTAAAACTTGACTGCTTACCTTAATTTACTTTTCTATCAATTTTATTTTTCACATTAATGGAAAATTTATTTATGAACATATATATGAATTAGTCAAATACATGTTTGTATTTAGCAATATTATAATATATTTTTGTTTTATGTTTAAAAAACTAGCATTGCTAGTTTTTAAACAAATTACTAGCAGTTAGCACGGATCCTGATAACGCCTATCTAGCTCACCCAAGAATTCCACTAATACGGAAAGATAGCGTACACATCAAGGTACTCTGTGATACAAATTTTGAAATCTTTTTATTTTGTCCGTGGAAAAAAATTTAATTTGAATGTTCAAATTGAGTAAAATTTTGACTTTATAGTGCGCCAATAAAAACACTTGTAGAATATAAACCACTTTATATAATTTAATAAAATTTGGTGCAAATGTAGCCTATAGCCACCAAACTCTTGACAAAATTTAAGTTAAATTAGTTGCCTGGTTTAGGATTTATGGCAGTTTTAGTTTGAATTTTGTTAGTTGTTTGCTACTTATGCCTCAAAGCGTTACCGATTACTTTAATATTCGGTCATTATTTTAAAAATAATGGTTACATGAGTGTTCTACTTTGTAATACCAACAATTTTTATTATAAATATTTTGTTGGTACATGTACCATTTTCATTTTGTAGACCAAAGTATTGATTTGCTACTTAAAGCGTGGTTTGAATCTGTAGACACGGCTTTCAAAGTGTGTGTGGGAAGGAGGGGAGGGGCGGGCTACAACTCTACTATTTCTAAATAAAAAACAACATTTCTAAAAAAAAAGAGACAACATTTCTCAAACAAAAGGTCCTCAAAAAAAAAAATGGGTACGCCTTGGCCCCCTGGCCTTGAATGCATAGCGTGAACCAATCAACATTTCTTAAGGTATAAGCTAAATCCAAAACGCTTAAAAAAGTGCAAAACTGGTCAAATGATTACCAGTTGGTAAAACAAACAAAAAAGCAGATCTCTTAAATTTTTTTATAATGACTATTGAAATCATCTTAAATACATTTACCTTAAAAATTAAGTGAAAAATAACTATTTAAACCTTATTTTTAATATTGTATTTCCATAAAATAGTATCTGATTACATTTTAAGGCGTGTTTTTTAATTTTCTCCACAAAATATTATATTAATTAATAGCTCAATGTACTCTTTTTATACAAATACCTTACAATACTATTTTTAAAGATAGTGAAAATGTTCATTATAAGCCGTATGCTAAGAATTTTAGCTGCCCAATCTTTAATAACTCAAACTATTCAAGCAATTCTTTAAAGATGCATACTGTTTAGATCAATTATGTAGCGCATCAATCTTTCTTTGTACTCTAGATGATTATTTTTTTGCTTATACCACAACCAATGTTAATAAAAATCTTGATGAGAAGTTTTGACAGTTTGTTCACAATAGGGCCCTAAAGGGGATTCTTTGTGACTGATGAAATTCTTGATGTGGTAGAAGACAACGTGAATTATTGGTGTTACGCTTGCACCAGTTATCATTAAGTAACAGCTTTTAAAATTTTCCCTTTTTTTTGCGAAATCCGGCTGAAGGTTGTATTCCCAAAGCAAGCCTTCACAACTAAATTGAAGCTTTTGAATGCTTTAATTATGCACAAAATGTAGGGAACCATGTTTGTACCAGCAAGTTTCTGCAGCACCTCCACATTTTTAAAAAGTTTCCTGCATTCATTTCCCTCAAACTGGTCCCCATGACATGGGCTAAGTTAAATGTGGAGGACGGTTGGCTACTTAACAGCTTCTTTCCAAGCAGTTTAAGGATCTTGAAAAGATGCTTGACAAACTCCTAAGAGGAGACGCAATTCCACATATGGGATGTATTCCAAAATCAGAACATTGACAGTCCCGCAGATGATTGGCTTTCGAATGACATTGCCGAACAGCTTTGCATTAGCGACAACCCCTTCAGATTGCGGAAAAAACTCAAGGCTTGAATTGATTGAGCCCAATGCTCGCAAGTTTCCAGATTCGGCTAGACACTTGAATTTGACATCATATCATGAGCAAAATTGCCTACTTAAATGGGTTGAAAGACCACAAATTATATTTGCAACTTTCATATCACAAGCCAAAATTAGTTTAACTCCATTTGCATTGATCGGTGACCAGATTTGTTCAATATTGAAGTGTGTTTCTGGCAAATTTTCTGATACCCCAACCAGAATTTGTTTCTTAACTCCAGTGTCTTTACCAGTCTATTGAGTGAGAGATTGTTGTTGTTGTGGTGAGCCGGCTTCACCTCTTAACGCAGTATTGACAATACTTAGGGAAAACTTAAGAAAATCTTTGCCATCATCAAGTCCGAGCAAAACAAAATAACCACCAGAAACTTTTTTTAAAAAAAAATTTTATTGCAACTATAAAATATGTATATTTTGGTTTTAGATCAAAGAAGGCTCAGCCACCATCAAGGGCTACAAAATCGACCATTATTGCTCTTTTATATGTGCAATTATATGCGGGCCTATCAAATAACGGATTAAAGAAACTTGATAAAACTGTAAACCAAACATCAATTAACAAGATGGTAGATGGTATTACATAGTAGAACACAAATGTAACCATTTATTTTAAATAATGACCGAATATTAAAGTAATCGGTAACGCTTTGAGGTATAAGTAGCAAACAACTAACAAAATTTAAACTAAAACTGCCATGAATGCTAAACCAGACAACTAATTAAACTGAAATTTTGTCAAGAGTTTGGTGTGGCTATAGGCTACATTTACACCAATTTTTATTAAATTATATAAAGTGGTTTATATTCTACAAGTGTTTTTATTGGCGCACTATAAATTTTACTCAATTTGAACATTCAAATGAAAATTTTTTTCATTTTCATTTTTCACGGACAAAATTAAAAGATTTCAAAATTTGCTTTACAGAGTACCTTGATGTGTAAACTATCTTTCCGTATTAGTGGAATTCTTGGGTCAGCTAGGTAGGCATTATCAGGATCCGTGCTGACCGTGATTACAATTTTATGTATTTAAATATGCATTTAAAAATCTTTAATTGATGCGTTTGAAGTTTTTACATTTAATTTTGTTATAAATAAAAGAAATTTTATTTGATTAATAGTATTTAACCCTAACCTCGATTTTTGTTTTTGCCTTTTTTTTTAAAAAAAAAAGCAAAGTTTTTGGCTATAGTTTATTTTATGTAATGGTTAATGTAATATAGTTTGTTTTATAATTAAATAAAAACTTCTGTGATGTATGTAACTCTTTTTTTTGAGTTGTTTTTTAAACATTATTTCAAGGGAGTTGTCAAGTATAGTATCTATAGTATTTATAAGTAGAGTATAAATAGTTTCTTTTATGTACTATGCTTAAAGAATTTTTATAAGTAACAGCTTCTTTAATTCATTCAGCTCCTTCAAAATTTGAAAGTCTGTGATTCAAAAATTTGCTTTTCCCAAAAAAAAAAGTTAAAAAAAACATATGAAGGCAATGATAAATTATTAAGTTTTACAATGGTTAATGTAACTAATATTTTTTTTTTGCAATAATTATCTTGGAAGTTATTTTAGCTATATAGGTTTCTTTTCCGTAATAAATTTGTTTTTTTAATACTCTACATTATTTAAAATAGCTACCTTGTCAGTCCAGCGAGAAAAAAAGAGCATTTAAGATTCCATTCCGAAGGACGAAGTTAATAAAATTTTAATTTGTTTATATATATATGTATATATAATTATATATATATATATATATATATATATATATATATATATATATATATATATATATATATATATATATATATATATATATATATATATATATATACACAATACAATTGAATTGATCAAAGCACTAATGAATTATCCTATGTCCAATATAACTTCCATTAAATTGCCCCATATCACTTATACTAGTGTTATTTTTTGAATTTAGAAATAGAAGTTATTTAATGTTGGTGAGTCATCATGCAATGCAGTTAAGAAGGGCATGTTTCCAAAGCAAGTATAATTTTTCAATAAAAATAGCTTTTTTTATACCATCGTTTTACATATGTTTGTGTATGCGTGTGATATGTGTTTTTGTATGTGTTTATTAAATATATATGCCAAAATAAATATATATATATATATATATATATTTATATATATATATTTATATAAATATGTATATATATATATATATATATATATATATATATATATATGTTTTACGTCATAAAGTATATTATAAATGTTCTCTTTATTCCTTTCCCCTTTATTTTTATTTTCTTATCTTTACAATTTTTTTTAGCTTTAAGACTGTTTACCTGATTCCTTCAGCATTTGTACTATCTGGGTAGATACATAAATAATTATTTCTTTGTTATTGTATTGCAGTTTTTCATTTATTTACAGATAATTTTTTAGTAGTGTTGAGTGTTAGTAAAAAACCTTTAGCAATGATTTTTTTCATCGATACATTTTTCATTTTTGAGACTTGAAAGAATTTTTTTATTAAAGAAGTCTATTAATATCTTTGTTTTGTTTTTAGAGTTGGTTTGTGTTGATTAATGATTAAAAACAGAAAGTACATTACTTTAACAAATTTTAGTTAAAATCTGGTAAGGTTACAATTAATCTGGCAAGTTTATATTCGAGACTTATGTTTTCATGTTTCATAAAGTGATTAGTTTACCGATTTTTGTAACATATCAATTAGTTTACTGAGTTTTATAAAATAATTAAAAGATTTTCTTTATTTAAAAGGTATAAATTTCTTTTTAAATATACATGTTTTCGCCATGTTTTGCCTGGGCTTCCGTAAATGGTATTAGGCTGTAAAATTTTTACCTAAACAACTTTTTATACCTCCATGGTATTTATTTTAAAATTATATTTACATGTTTATTTATCAGTTAAATAATAAATTAATGTATATTTTTTTTCCAAGAATAGACAAGACATGGTAAAGCATGTGTGTTGGTAATGCAATATCATTTTAACAATATACAACTTTATAAAGTTGTATATGGTAGCATGTATTTTCGTATAGAGTCACGCTGTAGTACTGTTTAAAGTTCATCTAAGTTTAATTAATTTTTCAAATAATTTTCCACAAAGTGTTTCAGAATTTAGGTTTAAAACAATATAAAATGTAATATGTTTAATATACAATTATAAAATGCACCTCAAATGCAACATCAAATCAGAAAAGAATATTTGGTCTAAGATAATTAAAATTTATTTATGTTTGAATAATCCCGATTATAATTGTAACTATTCAACACTTGGTTAAAATTGTAAGTGGATTTTTATTGTGATTTAAAGATTTGAGTAATAACGATAAAGTCATTCTGTGGCAAAACTGTTTATATGTTTTTCATGTCATACCTAATAACATCAAACATAAACCGTTAAATAATTTAACTTAGATTCCCTGCAGACTGTCTGCCAGCACTTGTGATTGCAACTGATAATAGAAACTAAAAAAGTTTACACAGCATTAAAAATTGTGTCATTTTGAGGCTTCAGTTCTCTAGTAATTATTCTTGTATTTTATTATAATTTATATTATTTTTCAACAAATAGAATGAAACTTTTGTTTAAGAGATTTAATAACAATAGTGCTTTATTTTAAAGTTGCTTTGAGGTGGTTAATGTGTAACAACCAACTATGGAAATAAATAAACTTGGTTTCCTGGACCTTTACTTCAATCCCTTTATTGTTATCTTACACGTGTACGATTGATATAATGTTTTGAGTAAGCTTGTGTTTCTTATTTGTATTTTTAAGAAGAAAAACATTAAAGCATTATATTGTTATGTTAACAAATTAATGCATTATATTGTTATGCAATCAAGGCGGCATAATAAGAGAACTCGCAGAACAAAACAATTGTCGAGCAGTTTAAATCAAATTATTGGATAATAAAAGTTTTTTGTTGCATAAAAATATTATGAAGTTCAACTCTTTTTTTAAAACTGATTTATACAAAGGATGTCATAGTAAACATTTTTTAAGCAGCCGTGGCGCAGTGGTTAGAGTTCTGGTTCAGAACCCAGAAGTCCCGGGTTCGATCCCGGCTCTAGCCCAATAAGCGACATTGGTAAGGAAGGAGGCGTGAACTTCTAGTTAAATGCTCTCCCGCGGTAACGTGATAAGACCGTAAGGACTTCTGGGAGCACCTAAAAAATGAAAAAAAAAAAAAAAAAAAATATTTACACGCTTTATACAACTTATTATCTTTACTGTGAATTTAAGATTTAAGAACAGTATTTTAACTTTTTTAGCTTAAATAAAAAATGCGACAAATAAAATGGAACTTACGAATCTTCAAAAAATAAGTTTTAAATAATTAAGAAAACGGGCGCTATACAAAAAAACACCTGGGTTTAATGTGGGATTTCCTGTCAGAAACCAAGACTTAACTTTTGACATTTTTGATAAGGAACTCGTATATGCAGAAATTAAAACATTTGGATTCCCATATCTTTTTGTTAAAATATCAATAGCCTTTTTACAATTTAGAGAGTTAGGTAAAAGACCCGCATAAGTAGCTAATGCTTAGCCACACAAATACCTCCTTAAATATTTAAATCAAATTATATAACAGAATTATTCATTTTTGTGGATCTCTTCACAGTCTCTTTTTTATAACCATTAAACTGATGTACTCTTCAACTTTAGTGTAACTCTAGCGAAACACTCATGGTAAAACTACTCTTTTACTTTTCAAAACCTTATTTTCAGTTTCATTTTAATCAGACGTATTCAAGATTTCATTATTTATGTTACTTTTTTTCTCATAAGTCTTAAATAAATTTTTTATATTCCTTTTAATTCAGCCTTGTTTAATTCTTTATTCACTAACTTCTCATTACTTTCACTTAGTAAATTTTAAAAACTCCCTCTTAAAACTCTTCACTTCAAAATTTTTCTATCAAGAGGAGCTGACACTTTAAAAAACACAACTATAAAATAATCAAATTACATCTTGCACTATAA
The DNA here is from genome assembly GCF_038396675.1 of Hydra vulgaris. Lineage (NCBI taxonomy): Eukaryota > Metazoa > Cnidaria > Hydrozoa > Anthoathecata > Hydridae > Hydra > Hydra vulgaris. Next base: position 44,375,991 of record NC_088932.1, read on the forward strand.
AATAGGTTTAAATCATAACAAAATCCTAAAAAAATGAAAATAAATTCTACAAAATAATCTCCTTACCACCTAAATAAGTCAATGTTCAAAATTATTGTCATTTATTTACATTCATATTCACATACATTCATTAATTACAATACATGTTCAAATTAATTAAAACTCGACTTCTTAAATTAAAACTTTTTCACTCGGCGCCAAATTTAGTTTGTTGACCATTAGCTACTGAAAATAACGCAATTAAGTAAAAAATAACTTTATCTTTTGGTCACAATACGATATTTGTTTTCACTGTTAAATATTAGGTTTTTGCGAATTTGCTCAATACTTTATTGTCTTTGCAGTAATTGTCTTCCAGATAATTATTATTAGTACACAGCTTTAGAAATTATTGCAATATTTTATAATAATTTTTGTGTTATTCTATTTTAATTAAAATTCGCTAAGTCTTGCCCATTGATAAAATAATATGAATGTTTGAATGTTGTACTTGCTATAAGTAAATGTTGGGGTTTTGCTCTTTAATATAGGAAGCTCTTTAATATATTTATAAATATATATATATATATATATATATATATATATATATATATATATATATATATATATATATATATAATATATATATATATATATATATATATATATATATATATATATATATATATATATATATATATGTATATATATATATATATATGTATATATATTTATATATATAAATATATATGTATATATTTATAGGAATATAAATATATATATATATATATATTTACATATATATCTAAAAGAATATATATATATATATATATATATATATATATATATATATTTTTTGTGTGTGTTTTTAGATGCCCCAAGAAGTCCTTACGGTCTTGTCACAGAACACCGCGGAAGTGCATTTAACCAGGAAGTTCACGCCTCCTTCCTTACCGTGACGCCAAAATATATATATATATATATATATATATATATATATATATATATATATATATATATATATATATATATATATGTATGTATATTTATAGGATCATATATATATATATATATATATATATATATATATATATATATATATATATATATATATATATATATATCTATATATATATATATAGATATTAGGGTGATCCTTATTTATAAGGAAAATTTTTTTTTTCGATCTGTTTTGAAATTATTTGCCAGAATGTATCTTTATATAAGACATGAAAATATACCAAATTTCAGCTCAATCGGTTAATATTAACACGTGCCGCATCGACGCTGAAGTTGTGAGATTCAATGTAAGGCAGTTACTTATTAGAACGACAATGTACGCTTGACTGTAAACATAAAATTACGCATTTTTTTTTTAAATTTTAGTATTAAACATACTAGTTAATATGAAAACGTAAAATAAAGATATAGTTTATCCTAATACTATATTTTTTATTTATTGAAATGATACATCCACTTCAGATAAATATTTTGGATTAAAGTAAGCCTCCTTTTTAGTGGCGACTGGGAACTCTCTCCGGTACTCATGAATAACCTGAATAAAATACAAATAATATTGAATGTGTTTTCTAAACCTAGCCTATAGAATGTGTTCAAGAAAAAAATAACAAAAAATTAAATTTGTTTATACATACCTGTATCAAAAATTGTTTTTGATGCTCATTTTTCGTCATTTTTTCATTGTAATCCTCAATCAACTTCACTCCTCTTTCTGCAATATTATTTGTATATTTTAAGGTTGAACTGACATTTTTTCCTGTGCGATAATTCTCTCTGTTTTCCCAATTCAGCGGATCGTCCTGAAGAAATTCAACACAAATACCGACTCGTTTAAATAACTGAAGTGAATCGGCGGACAATAATTTAGTTAGTAGATATTTTTGAACAAAATTTTGGACATCTCGGATTTGCAACGATAGTTTTTTCTCAATGACTTCTGTCTCTTCATTTTCTTCTTCTTTTTCATCCGCAGTCTCTATGTTTTTACTTGCACATTCTATGATCTTTTAAGCCATTCTAATTTCTTCAACTCTCTCAATTCTATCGTCAAATATTGCTATGGCAGCTCACTCTTCACTTAGATTCCATAAATTGTCTAAAAATTTTGTTATTGCAATGGTTGCAATGTTTTCGTTATAATTTTTAAATTTAACTAATTATCTCAAAAAATATATATTATTTAGGGGAGCTCCTGTAGTATTCGTTGCTGAAAACCAGGCCTCTACATAACAGTATATAACGAAAACACAAATTTCTGCATTCAGTTTTGAATTATCCTTTCTCATTTTCATTTGATCGCGAAATAAAAAAAGTTTTAAACAATAAATTGCTTTAGACATCCATCTCGCTAAATGATATGCACCGGGGCCCCTAAAACTCACATTTGTTTTATCTCCCAAAAAAATAAGCGTCAAATGCAAAAACTCTTTGTAGTCATCACGTGGTTGCTCTTCTGCAAGTTTCTGTTTAACAAAATAAATATTTTCGGGCGCTACATCTTTCAGTGCATTACAAACGGCTTTATCGCTGGTGTAATCTAAAAATTCCGGCCCTGAAATAGCTTTGAATCGAGCATATTCAGGGCCGGATGCTACAATTGCTTTTGTCCTCGTGAATACACCAGCCAAAACGACCACAAATATATGGTGTCGGCATGGAAGCCACAAAATATCTCGCCCTAACCTTTGTTGAAAAAGAATTGCAGCTCCTGATATACGTCCAGTGTTTGATGCTGTAGTATCAAAACAAAAGGCTTGAATTTTTTTGGTTAAATTCCATTCATCAGTGATATAAAACACAGCAGAGCAAACTTCCGATCCTCCTGATGATGCAATTCCAGGTACTCCTAATAATTGTTCTAAATCTAAACCAACCGCGATCACAGGAAACCAATCAATTTTCTCATTTTTTGTGATATCAGGCAATAATTTGGAATCCCTATGCACTTCAATAAAATTTGCATCATTTCCTACCAATTTTATTAATGAATATTTTATTTTCCGCGAAATCTCTCTATTTCTTTTGATAGACGATCTATTGAGAGCAAACTCTGTGATATCTATATTAGGAGCTTCTAGGACGGCAGAAATAATAAGCATTGCATCCCTGTCACTCACTTTACATTTGTCTAAGGCAGCGGCCAGGCGAGGTGTCATTAACGTCTTTCGTCCTCTCTCGTTTGAAGATGGACCTTGTTCAGATTCTGATATTAAGTATGTGTCATCTTCACTGTTGTCTTGATTTATCACTTTTTTCTGTGAATCTTCGTTTTCTTTATCTTCCATTTCAAAATATGCAATCGAACAACTAGAATTTTCCAAAAAATCTCCTTTTCTTTTCAACTCTGCAGCTGTGCGTTCTTTTTTCCGCTTTTCCTTACGTAATAATTTGATATCTACTCCCAACATACAACCTACTCTACCTTTCTCCCTTTGCTTAATTAAAAATTCTCTATCTTCGGCAATTTTAATCTCATTTAACGCATTTAAGGTGGCAATATCGAAAAGGTTGTCTAAATTTTCTTTAAAATCATTTTCTTTTTCTCTCTACCGTTCAGTATCTCTATTTTTAGATTTTTCTAAATTTCTGACATTATCGTACAAAGATTTTAATTTCGAAATACAGTTTGAACGCTTTTGAACTGGGATTCTTGCTTTTTTCCAAAAAACGACCACTTGATCAATAACTAAAGCACTGCTGTCATTAAGATTGAAATTTACCACTCTCATGTTATAAAAAAGTACACTCAAAACATCTCGCTTACATGGTAATTTACTAGCGCAGATTTGATTTTTCATCACTCTAACTAGATAAATATTTTTCCGAAAAGTGGACATTTTAGCACTTTTATCAATTACTTATATAGCACGTCTTTACTTATAAACTTCATGTACGAAACTAAAACGAATGTAGCATTGAACAAATAATATGTAAAAACAAAATTGACTTGTAGAGACTTGTAGTTGCGCTAGTAGCGAATTCAGAATGCACTTGGTGGTTAGTTGCGCATAGCATCGTCATAGCATGTTAGACAGTCAGATGCATGAAACTTTAAGGGCCAATGCGGCACGTGTTAATATTATTAGATTGAGCTGAAATTTTGTATTTTTAATGTTTTGGTGTAACTGAACAAAATTACAAATAATTTTGAAAAAATATGAACTTTCGAAAATAAGGACCACCCTAATATATATATATATATATATATATATATATATATATATATATATATATATATATATATATATATATATATATATATATATATATATATATATATATATATATATATATACATATATATATATACATATATATTTATATATATATATATATATATAAATATATATATACATATTTATAAAAACATATGTATATATATCTATATATATAAAAATATATATATATATATATATATATATATATATATATATATATATATATATATGTATATATATATATATATATATATATATATATATATATGTATATATATATATATATATATATATATATACATATAAATATATATATATTTATTTATAAATATATATGTATATTATATATATATATATATATATATATTTATAAAAACATATGTATATATATATATATATATATATAAATATAATATATATGTATATATATATATATATAAATATATATATATATATATATATATATATATATATTTATATGTATATATATATATATATATACATATAAATATATATATATTTATTTATAAATATATATGTATATATATATATATATATATATATATATTTATAAAAACATATGTATATATATATATATATATATATATATATATATATATATATATATATATATATATGTATATATATATATATATAAATATATATATATATATATATATATTTATATGTATATATATATATATATATATATATATATATATATATATATATATGTATATATATATATATATATATATATATATATATATATATATATATATATATATATATATATATATATATATATATATAAATATAAAATTAATTTTCTAACGCTAACAATAAAATATTGAAGTAAGGAAGAAGTATAGAAATAGGTGGTGTACAATAGACTTAACAAGTTTTCTACGGCTCCAAACTGATAGTTAACGCTTATTAACCAAAACTTTTCAGAATTTTTCTACGCATTTTTATAGGTTGTTATTTTAACACCGCTGATAAACGAACTTTATTGTTGTTCAAAAAAGGATTTGTTACATCTTAAAAAGCATGATTTTTTATTCATAAAAGCCTCATTTAGGTATACCTTCTGAACTTTAAGTTGTTATTTAAAATATCATTACTTTTTGCAGAACCGCTAGATATACATAACTTTTATTTTTAGTTTGATCCGAAGTCGTTATTGAAACTAGTTTAAGTTTGTATGCAGAATTATATATTAAAAATGTGTATGAAAAACAAATAAAATTTTCTTACTTTGTACAATCAAGTTCCTGATGTACCCTGGTAGAGCTTCATGCCATAAATTGCTGACAAACAGTTTGACGTTTTGAAAAACCTGAGGATTGCTATTTTCTACCAAATGTACTGTGTCTCCATCGATTTCGACAGTATAAATGTAGTTGCCAGCACTTAAATACTGTTTTATTCTAACTCTTGTCCATTTCTGAAGAGTAAATGATTTTGTGTAAAAATAATAATTTCCATTGTTGTTTACTGGAGCATCGATTTCCGCAATGTCATTATAAAAAAATACAGTCGAAATTCTAGACCCTAATTTGCAGCAATTGACTCCATTAGTAATGTGAATTAAGTTTGTATATGTGCTTAATGTTGAATTTAAATAAATTTCAAAAGATACTTCATATTCCTTGGGTATTGTTAATGTTCCTAGAAGTTTACCCTTAGTTATGACCATTTCTTTGTTACTGACAAACATCTCTAAAAATTGAAAACAAGATAAATAAATACAAATAATACTAAATAGTATTGAAATAGTGATTAGTATAATAGTAAGTTATTATATTATTTAACAAAATAAAATTAAAAACACAACAATTTATCAACTTGTTCATGTCAATGGTTAGGTTTACGCCCCCACTTGCCAGAACGGCAACATTATTTGGGGGGCCTTTTTTAAAGTTTTAAAAAACTGTTGCTTTTTTTTTTTATTTCAATTTGATATGAAAGATAATTAAATTTTTGAAATATTAGGTTTAAATGATAGAGTTTTTTTGATTAAGTCATACTACAACCTTTAATTCAACATTTGATAGTAAAACTTTTTATTAAATTATAGTATAAATATAACATATTAAAAAACTTTCTAAGCAAACCTTGATGATGTGGGTTAATAAGTTTAGATTTATAAATGCAGTAATAAAAATTTGCCACAGCTTTACAGGAATTATAAATACTTTACATAAAACCTGCAAATAACAAATTTAAAAAAATGAGAATTCATATTGGCGCTTTTTTTTTTTTTTTGCCTTATTTTAAAAGTATAAACCCTACGATGAGGATATCTGTCGTTTAAAATATTTCCATTTTTGTTTGTAGAGCCTCGGGAGAGTTTTCGAGCTCAATGTAAAAAAAAAGTTGTTTTTTTTTTAAATAAAGAAAAAAATATTACTCATAAATTACTCAAATAACTGAATTACATGTAGTAAGTGCTGTTTACTCTGAATTAATAAAAAAATTTATTTTCTCAATACCTGCTTTATTTTATAAATTTTATTAAACTAACAAAAATTTGCTTTTAAAGGATTTTTTTTTTAATAAGGTGTGACAATCAAAATATGATAAAAGATATTAATTAGATACTTTTACAAAGCTTAAAATTTCTCTTCCCTTTTCCAACCACACACACGTTTTTCTACTTCGGAAATGACTTTTTTACATTATCTTAAATTTGTAAATTATTTGTCATTGAAAAAATAAGTCATTTAAAAAATACCATTCTCAAAGTTGCGCTTGTTTAATTTCAGCTGGTTTTAAACATAGACAACAGACCAATCAGGTCAGGAAAAAAAGGATAAGCAAGTGATAAATGTTTTGAAACAGAAAACCTAGACTAAGCCAAAAAGTTCACCATGGCTTTTTTAAGCTTTTTTTATAATTTAGTTATGACCATTTACAAAAACTATGGTCAAAAAAAAAAAATAAAAGTATATTTACTATTAAATGTGCTTTATAAAGTATAGATGCTAAATATGAACATTTGATATTTAAAAATAAACTCTTTATCTTCTAAAGACAACCAGATGCAAATTTCACACCACTGGTCCATTATTATACAACCAAAGAATAGAAGGCAATATAAGTATTAGTTATGTAGAGGAACAGTCGTTACTTCTATCTTGCATTTCTCCTTCAACTTTTTATTGGAGAACCTAGCAAGTCTTTTTGAACTAATGAAAAACTTTTGACTTTTTATAATCTTCTTTTAAAACCTTTTAGCAAAAGTAGTACTAAAAGTTATGCGTGGTACTTTGCGCGGTACTAATTTTCTGTATTTTTAAAAAAAGTTTATTAAAAATGTTTTCGTTAGGGCCGTAACTAAATAATTTTTTAAAACCTTGTAAAATTTAGCAAGTTGAGGAAAATTTATCAAAAATAAACGCCTTGTGTCAGCTAATATGCAGAGTATGTTTATCCAATTTCATATAAGAATATCAAATATTAGTGGCTGCAGTAATGGTTTGACTTCTAGACAATCGTTTATTGATGGTGATTGAGCGTCTTTTTGAGCTGAACAATCATAAACAACCCTCATTTTTATTAACAGCATTTTCTTTTGTTAGCTCAGCATTTTCCGCTTGGTAAGGTATGTAGTGAATGATCTCTCCCAAAGGTATATCAGGTTCTACTTCCAATTTTCCTTCGTTGATCTGTTCCTTTTTTTATCATTATACTCTTTTAGTTTATTAAGTTTTTCCAAACGTGTTGTTGTAGTTTTTAACCGTTTAATTGCCAGATTCATGTTATCTGGCAGTTTTGAATTGTCTTTATGCAATGGCATCCTAGTTTCTAAATATTCTTCGTTTGTCTAAAGCAGTTTTTTGCTAAAATCTTGGTGGAATATTGATTCAGTGTGTGCGTCTGATAATCCAAGTACTTCAAGACTACAAATTTTCTCAAACTCCTTATAATTTATTAAGAAAGTCTGTTCATTAACTGAATACGTTTCCTAGCAAGAGTCCATCCCAACATTGTTAATTCCGTTTCTGGATCTTTATCTAGGTTTTTTTCCGATAATAACCGATTTTGTAGTTTTTATTCGTTGATAATCAGCAGCACCGAGTATTATGTGAACAGGTTGCAATTTCATATTTGCTGAATTTCAGTCTCATTAATTTTGTTAATTTATTTTAACTTCTTTGACCATCGGTGTTAATAAAAACAAGATTAGTATTTATTTTTCTGCGTTGACGCATTCAATCTTGATGCAAAACTCAGGTATTAATAATGATTCAAGCGTAGTGTTATATATTTCTACACGTTTGCTCACCGTTGCATATAACTGTTCAATGCTATTTTGTTCCTGCCGTGTATATTTTAACTTTAGTTTTGTTAACTAGTTTGTACATACGTATGGTCTACCAACATTATTCTTGCTTTTCCACTATTTACTTTTGCAATTACTGTTGGGTGAATATTTATACTTAAGTTTAACAGTTCCCAGGGTTTTATTTTTGTATTCAACTTTACCAAACATTTATACATAGATATTTTGATGGGTTGACTGTTGTTTAAATGCAGTGCTTTGATGTTCTTAAGACCGTGACTGTACGTTTGCGTTCTTATTCTCCCATTTTATTCGTTCATCGCTTTTATTGAAAGCTGAGTTCAATGGATTTCTTTCACTGTATTTTTGCAGCTTTTCAACAAAATGCTTCAGTCCCCATTTTTCCCATCCGCCATCGTTATGCGCAAGTATTTCACGAACTAGTCCAAGTTTATCCGTTAATGAATACAAAAAAGATTGAGCAGTTTCCAGTTTGTTTATCGTTTTTAATGATCGCACTGTTCTTGCAAGCTTGTTGTAAAAGTAGTGAATTTCTTTGGTTTTGTGCGTGTTGTTCACTGTCATTATTTCTTCAAGATCTTTAAATAACGCTTTGTGCACCCAATTTTCCTTTCCATAAGTGATTTTTTATACAAGTTTTGCTTCTTTGTATCCATCCAATGAATGTGGTAATCAAAGTATTTCATACCTAGGTTTCATTTCAACGAGTTTCAATAAGTAGTTGAACTTGCTAATATTTGATATGTTTGAGTTATCAACTTTCACCGTAACTTGATTCCTTAAATTGTAACCAGTCCTTATAGTCTCCATTAAATTTTGCAATTATATAATTTTAAAGCTTGACAGAATGGTGCGTAGTTCGGTTTTTGTTTCAAAGAGTTTTTTGTAGAATGTTTCAGCATGTAGTTTGCCCCATAATTTTGTTTTTCGAGCTCCCATTTTTTGACAACTTTGTTTCTATTAATAGTGTGCAATTTATCCAACATTAATCTCAATTGTTGCATCTATTACCGGTTTTGAGAGCCATTTATCCCAATGGGTACGATACGTTTTTTAAAACGTTCTTTTGACGTTTTAATTAGATTAAAAATTTTTAAAATCTTTGAAAAACGTACCATGCGCACTGGGAACTACCTAAATAATGTTTTCGCCGTTGTCTAACTTTTTTCTGGTCAGCTCGTCCTTTGCCATATCAAATCTTGTCAATAAGTTTGTTAACTTTTCAAGTGCCATGATTATTGTCAATTTATTGTTATTTATCGCGTTCTATGCATTTAATGTTTATTTTTATCAAATTGATCTCTCTCGTGTAAACTTTTTCTGATTCCATTTTTGATTATTCTTAGAATCCTTTTATTTCCTGGCTTAGGTCGCCACCTTTTAGTGTGGGGAATTCTTATAAGTTACCCTGAGACACTAATGATTTCACTTGTTTGTTTATTGATATTTTATTATCATCTGACTGCGAATATTATTTACAGATATCAACCGTAATATATATACAATTCGTAACCACAACATGTATACTATAATACTATGTGTAAGTAAGTTAGTGCAACTTCTCAAATCTACCAGAAAACTGCATCATTATAAGTTCATTATAAGCTATTATTTTCTAGAAGCAAGGTAGACGTCATTCACAACACTTCCGGAAAAAACTGGTCCATAAAAACCAATAAAGCTAAATCAGATTCTTTTAGCGTCGGTACTCTATAGTTACTGTGGATGCATCACTTTCTCCAAAATTAAGAAAAATATTTTAGAAAGTTGGCTATAGAGTAGTCTTCAAATCAAAATCTAACTTAAGAACATTGCTAACATCAAAAAACAAAACTAAATTGCCACATAATAGTCAATCTGGTACTTATTTAGTTGAATGTAAATTCTTAAAGAAATACGTAGGTAAAACAAAACTTTAAATTAGGACTCAAACTCAACTACATCTAAAAGGTTTAAACAAGGGGGCAAACATTACTAGTCTGCAAAAGCCACCCATATAAGTTTTGACTGGAAGCAAAAAGTGGAAGAACGTTAAAACAATTAAAATGAAAATAAAAAAATTCAATTGTAAAGTGCGTGAATCAAAATAAAAAAGGCATTAACTTTCCCCTTTAAATTTTGGAATTATTTTATATATCGGGCAGTTTGTTAAAACAAAAGTTTGGACTTCTTTTTTAAGCAAAGTTGTTAAAAGATTTTTTTACAACTTTTCTTAAAAAAAAATGAAGCCAGTCAATTATTGATGATATTTAACTTTAACGTTCAAAAATGTTTGTACAATTTTTACAAGCTTATGATACTGGTAACTTACAATCTAATAATTAATTATTATTTATATTAATAGAATTCGTGTTATTTGATGTTTTCTCATTAACATAACATACAGTGCTTTCAACGAAAATAGACGCATTTAAAAATTAAGTTCATTTTTTTTTTAAGTTTTTATAAAAACCCATCCATTTTTCCTTAAGACTTAAATTTTAAATAACAGGAAAATAATTTCTTAGACTAACATGCCAGTTACAAAATCATTTTTGTTTACTTTTATTTAATAATTTACGTGTTTACAACGAATACAGAAAACTTACCGAAAATATTTGTAAAAAAAAAAACGGCGCACCGTTTTATATTCTTGTCAACCGAATTGTTATTCATAATTATCTTAGTAATTTATATATTAATTTAACAATTTTCTATAAAAGGTTGGATAAAATTACTTTTTTAATGATAAGAGCCAAGGAACACTCTCCCCGCCCTTACCCCTTTGCCCACCTCTGAACAAATAAGTTTATGTCATCGTCCATAATGTTTTTAATCAAAAAATTGCTCGACCTTATATTTTTTAATTTGCTAAAAGATTTATAACTACTTAAAAAATTTTTTTGTAAAATATTTTAATAAAAATGTACTTCTCATCTGAAGCGGTTCTAAGTTTTACAGGCTTAAGTTGCGAATAAAAAATGAGTAAAGTACAAAATATACGAAATTCTTTTATTTTTTAGTTACATTATTTCAAGAACATCTTTCTTTGATTTAAAGTTGGGAAGTTCTTCCCTAGGTATTATTCTTGTTCTAACAAATCCATCTCTTCTTTCTTGCCATAAACAATAGCAGATGCTTCCGTCACGCTTTTGACGCAGCAAAATATGTCTTGGTCCGTCCTCCAGCAGATGTTTGGTAGAAATTTTAAAATTAAGTTTAAAATACATTTTGACACAAAATTTAACTAATACCTTCATGATCTCCAGCTCACTGTATTTAAAGATTTGAATTCTTGTGCACAAAAACATCAAATCCATACCTATTTTAAGCTAGCGAGAATGAGACAGTGATCCACATTTGAGATTTGCAAGTTCTGGAGAAAGTTTTCCTTTATTTCATAGCATTAACATATTTATATAACTGAAATAAGCATCAGTAGATAAGCTTTTTATGTCTTTCTTATCAAACTTCGGATGTTTCTCTCTATTTGGCAGGGGTGTAAAATTATAATTTATTGTCATATCATTTACATATCTAAAATTTTTGCAAATTAATCCTGTAAATCCATCCTTGCTAATTGTCGGTCAATCAAGGGATATATTTAAATGTCTTGGCTTAAAATCATTTGTATGTTTTATGCAAATCGCTCAATAGTATTTACGTTCTAACAGTTTCTCAAAATAGGCATGATTTGCCTCTGACCATCTTGTGTTTGTATTAGTTGAACCTCCACCTATTACTATGCATGATTCAGTAGAACTGTTTTTTTGAAGTACCTCATAGAGTGCTTTAGCTATCTTTTTTGTAAGTTTTTCCGGATCAATGGCAAGTTTTTGCGTTATGAGTGCAAGATAACGTCAAGTTTGTTTCCAAGTTACTTTTGCATGCTTCTATTTAACAGCTCTAGGGTGAGGTTTTCCATATTTTTCTAAAAATAACGTTTTGGTCGAGTCTTTTTTTCCATGATACACAATTTCAATTATATTGTCGTTAATACATTTATTAGCTTCAATAATTGTATTTTCTTTCATTTCATTATTCTTAGCCCTATGCATTTTGTTTGGGTCAACAGAAAGGTATGACACCACGAGAACTATAACCTGCAGCTATAAAATCTTTTATTATACCAGTTACTATAGCTACTGTACCAACATTAGAAATTAAAATCTTATTGCAGGTGACACCGCATGTGCTGTATTCATTTTGTTTTGCTTTAGACTTGGGTTTTTTAAGTATCTTGTAACCAGTGATGTTAACCTTCCAAGTTTTTCTTCGAGCAACTTGTCGATGTATCATCGTTGTTGTTTTCGTGCAGCAAATCAAAAACTAGTTCAGAATTCTACGTTGTTTAAAAATACAGTTTCTATAATCTTAATATTATTCTTAATATTAATCTTAATTTAATGCTACAGAAACGTTTAACGTTTAATGTTTAATGTCGTTTTATTAGTTATGCTTTGAAAGAACGCGTTCTCGAAATGCACGAAATCATTGGAGAAAGATCTCTTAAGCGAGTTGAAACTTTTTTCCTAATGAAATTTTATTATTAGATCAGATATATTACATAAAGAATCATACTAAGATAAATAATCATCGTTAAGATCATATTATAGTTGAAGTAAGTGCATAAAATACTTGTATATGCATTTTTATTAAATAAAGTAGAAAGGATTTAAACTTTTAATAGATGAAGTAGCAAGGATTTTAAGTAGAAAGGATTTTAAATTTTTAAATCGTTTATATTTTGTTTGTTTTAGCTTTTCTTTTAGCAGCTTTATTATTTTATTTTTTTCGAAGGAAAATAGGAGTACAGATGTTATTTAAAGTTAAACTAATGCTTTTTCCATAAAATACTACTTTAAAATTTTTGTGATGCTATTAACTATTTTTGTTCTTTTTTAGAAAATTTAGAAAAAATTAAATTCAAGTTTTGTGCCAACACTGACACGGCATGTCACATGTTATTGTATTTCAAAGTAAAATTTTGTTATGAGGATTACAGTTTTTATAAAAGAAAAAGGTAAGGAGTATTGTTTGTAAATACATATTTTGTTTACTTTGAATCTTTTTAAATTTTTTATGCGTCATTTTTAAAATTTTTGTTTGTACACGTTTATTGTTTGCATTTATAATTTTTGATATCTATGTGTATGTGGTAAAAAGCAATTTATAGTTGTTTTATCAATGTGTTTTTATAATAATGTAGAGTGTTTTTTTATTGTTTGTGTATGTGTTAATATGTGTTATAAATTGTTTTTAAAAATGTGTTTAAATATGTGTAAAGGTATATATTTAACCTTATATACATATTTAAACACATTTATTGTGTTTAAAGTTGATACATATGTTTATATTATGTTGTTTCAAAGTGTTGTGACTTTGTAAATGTGTAGAGTAAGATTTGTCAACTTTGTGAGCCAATTGATGTACTTATAACAGAGGGTTACTCGATAGTGTTTAGTGTCAAAAATACATAATAATGTATTTTAAAAACATTTTGCTTAATGTTCTTACTTATGGTCTGTTATATAAGAATGTCATCTTACTTAACTTATCTTAATTTGACTTTTTGTCTTTAGCGCTGGTTACTACAAGATTTTATAATAAATATTTTGGAATCATGATGTTCCATCATAAATTATTTTGTAAAACCTAACATGAAATAATAATATTTTACAACTACTACTCTGGTAAGTCACAACAACTTTTCTCTATAAGGTGCATTGATTTTTATTTTTTCTATGCAATGTTTTTCTTATTTATATACTTATTCTTTACATTTTATATTTTAAATGTATTAAATAATGTATTAATGTGGTAAAGAAGAACGAAATATTGTAAAGTTTTGTGAACTTTTGAAAAAAACGTTTACGAATAATTTTTTTTAAAGAAATGCTTTTTAAGTTTACAACAAAGGGTTTACAACGTTTTTTTTTTAAATTTTCCTTTGTTAGCTGTATGTTTATTATTAGAACTGCATGTTTTTAATTATTTTTTTATTATTATTTGCTAGGCTAATTTTTTTTTCAAACATCTCCTAGCTAATATATATATATATATGTATATATATGTATGTATATATATATATATATATATATATATATATATATATATATATATATATATATATATATATATATATATATATATATATATATATATATATATATATATATATATGTATATATAAATAATTATATATGTATATATATATATATATATATATTTTTAAAGTCATAAGATTATTGTGTAATTTATTTTAAATGACAGTCTGTTATATATAAAAACTATTTGTGTGTGCTATTTAGAGTAGAAAAAAATTAAATAGGAAAGTTCGCAATCTTCAGAATTGGTTCAATATTTTTTGTTACTACTCTAATTAAAAGTGAATTTTAAATGGATGATATTAGGCTAGAAGCAGATATTAGTGTAGAAATTAGAAATAATAATAGGCAAGTTGTTTGTGGCAAAAATTAAAGAGATAGACTTACGAGATGAAATTAATAATGAACAAAATGCTAGAAATACTGCTCGGCAAGCAGCAAATAATTCGAACCCAAATGAAAAGAGCTTGGTTAGGCGAGTTGAAAATAATCGTCGCAGAAATGAAAGAGATACGCTTCGGCGAGATGAATTTAATAACCAATAAAATGCGAGAATTGCTACGAAAGATAGATACGAAATAATGCATTTTATAGCAAGAAGTAATATTATTCCAGATTATAATTATTTAAGAGAATTAAATTATATTTGTCAAGAAATTTTCTGATAAAACACATTTTTTATTTTGCCTAAATGGAAAGGTAGTTTTGCCGCAACCTTCATTATTTCCACAAGATTTAGAAGATTTATTTAAAGGAAACTATGCTGATAGAAATGCCAATCTGATTTTTTTTAAATATGTTAGAAATTATTATGCCTGTCTTTCTTTTGGTTTATTTTAAGCTAATGTAGTTCAACCCATGAGTCTTGGGCCCCCATGTTTTAGAATATGTGGTCAAGTTTTTCATCGTATTGGTAATTTAAGACCAAATCAAGATGTTCCGCTGACATATTGTCAACTATACATCTATGGTCCACACACAGCAGTAAACTTTAGAATGCAACAACGTGGTAATAATCTTTGCTTAAGTGAATAAATGTTTGGATTTCAAACTATTATTAGTAAAGAAAACCCATCTGCTCTTGCATTTAAAATCATGGCTGAAGTGAAAGATGAAGAAATTCGTCATACAGCTCTAGAAGGTTGCTCAGTGTCCGTTGTAAAAATGTCTTTACTTGAAGGGCATGATACACGTCGCTATAATCTTCTTTCACATAATAAAGTTGCAGTTGTATTTTTTGGTAAAGATGGTGCACCACCTGCTTCTAGAAAAGTTGTTATTTACCCAAGAGGTCATCCTCTTAAAACTATATCAAGTATGTCTGCCAACTTGGATTCTATGGTTTATCCTTTACTTTTTCCGAAGGGTGATGCTGGTTGCCATAACCAATTGGTTCACAACCCTAAATGTGCTGCATTGGTTAGAAATCATGTTACATTATCTCAGTATTACAATTATAAACTTTCAGTTAGACAATTTTTTTCTTCACTCTTTTATGGTAAAAAACTGTTCTAGCAATATGCTGTTGATGCGTACGTTAAAATTAAAGGCCAGCGCCTTGGTTTCATCAGAAATAACGAAACAAATTTAAAAGCGGGCAGAATATTGTCTTACACGAACAGGTAAATAATCATGGAAATGATCATAATGTTAGACCTAGGCGTATTGTAATTTTGCCATCAACTTTTGTAGGAAGTCTTAGAGCTTTAAAGGAAAACTTTGAAGATGCTATGGCTATAATTAAAAAGTATGGTAAACCAGATATTTTTATTTATTTCATTTGATATCCAAAATGGCGCGAGATAACTGAAAATTTACATCCAGGTCAGACAGCAAATGATAGAAATGAGATGGCTATTCGAGTATTTAAACTCAAATTAAATAACCTTCTCAATGAAATTTTTAAGCACGGTGTATTAGGGAAAGTTGTAAACATGTTCAGCTTATTGATTTTCAAAGGCGTGGTTTGCCACATGTTCATGATTTACTTCACTTTACAAATTATGATAAGCTTGAAACAGCTCATGATATCAATAATTTAATATCTACAGAAATTTCAGATCCAATTGTTAATCGAGACCTTTATGAAGTCGTTAAAACTTGCATGATTCACGGTCCATGTCGCATAATTATTCCAAAATCTCCCTGCATGAAAGATGGGGTGGGCTGCAAAAACCATCCTAATGATTTTAATGCTAACACAGTAACAGTTCATAATAGTTATCCACGCTATAGACATTGTGATAATGGCTTGGTTATCAATATTAAAGGTAACAATGTAGATAACCGCTTGGTGGTACCGTCAATCCATGGTTATCAAAGAATTAACAAGCTCACATTATTATTGAAGCTTGCATGTCTGTTAAGGCTGTTAAATATTTGTACAAATATATATGCACAAGGGTCACAACTGTGCCAATTTTTTAATAAATGAACAAATTAATCATGATGAAGTAAACACTTTTTTAGATTTTTGAATATCCAATAAGTCATATGAAACACATATTATACGCCTAAAAGTTCATCTACCTGAAAATCAATTAGTTTATTTTAGAGAAGGAGCAGAAAAAATTGCTTTAGATTGTGCAGCTCAACGTGATACGCACCTAACGGCATGGTTTAAGTTAAATACTGAAAATTAAAGAGCACATTGCTATTCGTATGTAGACATTCCTTATCACTTTATATTTGATGATAAACATTGTAAATGGAAGGTTAGACAAAGGGGTGGTAAAAAGGTTATAGTAAAAATGTATAAAGTTAATCCAACTAGAGCATTGTTTTTTCTTAGACTGTTACTTTTGCAAGCAAAAGGTGTAACATCTTGTGAGGATGTGCGTACTGTTAATCGTATTGTCTATAAAACATATCGTGAAGTATCTGTTTTGAGAGGTTTATTGCAAGATGACACTGAGAGGAAAAATACTCTTTCTGAGGCGGTTTTAACACGTATGCCAAAGCAAATTAAACAGTTGTTTTCAATTATTTTGACCTTTTGTGAACCTGATAATCCTTTGCATCTCTGGAATTTTCCCAATGGCTACTAAAACTTGAGAATAGAACTATACCTGTCAAAGAGGAGGATCCTTTTAAAGGATGCATTGGAATATGAAATTAATGCATTATTAGAGCAAATGAATCAATTGTTGAAATGTTGTTGAAAAATTTTCGGAGATGCTGATCAATATAATTTTTAAAAACGCGTGATTTTAACACCAACTAATGTTGACTCATTATCAATTAATGAAGAAGTGCTTGAATGTCTGCCGGGTGTGGATAAAATTTGATTAAGTTCTGAATAAATTGATAATTATGATATTAATGAAAGAAATAACTTTCTTGTTGAGTTTTGCAACAGCTTAATTCCTTCAGGTATACTGCTTCATTAATTAAAATTAAAAATTGGTTGTGTAATTATGCTACTTAGAAATTTAGAGCTGAAAGCTCTAATAACTCTAATAAACAAAAACTAAAACTAATAAATTCAATAAACCGTATATAACTCTAATAAATATAAACTTAAAACAAAACAAATAACATTTCTAAACTGTATAACTGGATTCAAATAAATTTAATATAAAACGAATATCTATAATATGCCGTATTAACTTGAACTAAATTTAAACAAAATGCTAAAACAATAACTATTCTAAAATGCATTTATTAATTTACCTTTAAATCTAATATCAATTAAGTAACTTAAATATACTGTGTAAACTAAACTATGTAGAAACTAAATATGTTACGAATTATTTTACTAATAACCGCCTAAATTAAACTAAGTTAAAAGCTACACTAGTTAAATTATTAAGCAGTAAGACGACTATATCATATGTTCCATACCATTAGAATACCATTTCCATTTTATTCACTTAATTACTTGCTAAAACTCTGAACATCTATTCAAAATAATATAACTGATGCACTAACACTTTTTCAAGTTCAATCAATTTTTCTTTCTCAAAGCGTTCACGGCTAAATATGTTCCACTAGTGACTAGACTTACTTGCTCTAGGTGCGAACATTCTATAAAAAAATTATTTGTTTGGGCTCTTGAGCCCAACAAACGCCCTATTTACTATCATAACAAGGGGAGATGAGGAACACTCTTTTTTTTTTTTTTTTTTTTTAATAAATTATCCCATCTGTGTTTGCACTTAACTTTATAGTTGCATACCCTGACAAATACGAAAGGTCTTCGAGAATAGCTAAAAGCGGTTAGAGCTATTTAAGTTAATTTATTGGTTTTTCAGCTGTTAAGTGTTAGCCAAACTGACACCAAAAAGCTGTACACCTTGAGCGAGAAATCTTTTTATAACTTTATGTTGTCAAACAAAAAGATGTTTATGCCTCATTGGTATGGTAAACTTGACTATAGATACAAAAGACAACTTAACATTGCAATCAAGTAAAATAAAAGAAAAATGCGTGAAAAGTTCATTCCAAATTTATCTAAGCACTTATTAAAAAATGAGGAGTTGAACCTGTTGGAAAGGAATCTTAAATTCCTAGTTTAAGATCCCTTTCCAACAAATTTGATGCATACTAAACTGCATTGCATTAGGTTGTCAAAGCACCTCCCACCTATTATTCCTACAGTCTATTTTAGTAGACTACTAGATTTAATAATAACTAATAGTTCCTTTATGTTTGGTAAACGCATCTTTCGCCGGAAGTTTGGAACCTCAATGGGGACAAGAATAGCCCCTCTATATGCAAATATATTTATGGGAGAAATAGATAAACAGATTTGCTTAAAGTATTCTGAAAGTATAATAGTTTATGAAAGGTTTATTGATGATGTTTTCCTTGTTTTTAACGGAGCAGCAAATGAACTGGAAAATCTAAAGAAGTTTATGAACGAGCTCCACGAAAAAGTAAAGTTTACCTTTATTACCTCATCTATATTAATTAACTTCATTAATATCATTCTAGAAAAAATATTGACAACACCATTTTTTCAAAAATTGTATATAAAACCAACTGACACACTGTCTCTACTTAATTTTTACTCAAACCATCCTAGACATAAAAAAATTGGTATAATGTATTGTCAGACTCTGTGACTAAATTGAATAAAATCTAATAAAAAAAACCTAATTTTAGAGGTAAAAACCCTGGTTAGAACATTAATTGTTAAAGGATAACCATTAGCCTCAATAAATCACCAATTCAACAGGGCTCTTATCAACACACAAATGACGTTGATTCTTCCCGATAAAAAGTGCAACTATAAAACATAAACAAACAAAAAACTTGTTAACAGAATCCCTATTGTGCTTCCAAATGATCCGATTGGAAGAGAAATAATGAAGTTTATTAATAAACACTGGCATCATATTGGAAATGACCCTTATTTAAAAAACACCTTTAAGTAAAAAGTATTAAAAGTTTTAACTAACTGGAAATCGATTGGCGATCAACTGATCCATACAAAACATCATTTAGTACCTATTAGAATACTATTTTTATAAGTGTTTATAACATATATGTCATAAATATATTTAAACGTCCTGATATTATTGACAAACATTAATGATTTTTTTCAGTATTATAAATAAATTCATTTTTTAACTACCTATAAATAAACTCATTTAGTTATCTTTCTGAAATGTTGTGTAATAACACCATTTGATGACTGACAAGCAGAGTGTCTACTCCATTGTGCTGACTACCATTATGGTAACCAGCTTCGGCCTTATCCTTGCTGCTGCCTGGTCCATCGGATTCTGTTGTGTGAAGTCAGCGAAAGGGCTTTGTTGCCGATATGTCAACGTACTGGGGATATGTTGATTAATATAAAGGGTATACTTGTTGACTTTAAAACGTAGGTTAATGTGAGAAATTGTGTCTATCGCATTCGTCTAATTTTTTATATATACCTTATATATTCTTATAGCTTTTTTTATTTCAGGCTTATCATTTTTTATTGCAATTAAATCAATTGAGTCAACATAATATTCTTGATTTCTTTCTAAACATCTACATCTATCTTAATTTTTTTTTTTTTTTTGATATATATATATAAACTTTTGAAGCTTTAGTTTTATGTTTCCAATTTTTCATCTGAGGCTGAAGAGTTTGTTTTGCATGAAAGTAAATAGATTTTTTCTGTATATTGCCATACTATACGTTACTATACAGATGTCTAGTAACACTCGTTACTAGACATCTGTTTAGTAACGTATATTGACCATATAAATTTTCATAGCTTAAGTATAGGTTTCCTGTTTTTCATCAGAAGCAAAAAATTTTGTGTTGCATGAAGGTAACCTGACTTAATCTGTTTTTCAACATTTAAGAATAGGTTGAGCTGTTTTTTTTATTTTTTTTTTTTAAATCTGACCGATATGTTCTTATTGATTCTTTTGGTAGCTAAGATAATTGAATTATTAGCTGCATGAGTAGTGTATCATTGACTGGGGTGTATTTTACATTCTGTATGCAAATGTTTGTTTTTTATAAATGCAACATAGATGATGCTTATTACTTTTTTCACAAATTTATACTTCTATTATTACGAAATATTTAAAACATTTATTTATTCCTAATTTTTCAATAACGCACTCGTAATACAAACTCGGTAGCTAGAGATTGTACCAAGGACAACAGCCCCATCTTACCTAAATAAAAAGCAAAAGAAGAAGACCTAGCTCAAACCTTAGGAAAGCAGTAAAAGGTCGGATTAATCAATCAATCGGTTTATTAACTGAGGCACTCTGTACATCGGTCAAACAAATTGATAAAGAAAATGAAATTAGAGTATCCATTGCAGCCTTTTTACAAGATGAGAAAATTATGTAAAGAGCTGAAAAAAAAAAGAAAGGAAAAGAGCAAGAACACGTGATAAAAGAAGGTACGAGAACGGAAGTAAATGAAACATTAGAACTTCTGTCAATAAATTCTAAAACATTTTTGAACGAGGATATTATTGATATTCTAATATAATAAAATAATTAGAGTAAAAAGATTTTTTTTAAATGTGCTAATTTACCCAGCTAAATTTATTATTTATGTGGCTGTATATTTTTAATTAGTGTTGCCCTATTGCTTAGCTGATAAGGTTGTTCGTTTGAATTTATGCCTTTCTATTGTTTATTGCACATTGCTAAAACCAATCCGAAAAAGAAATACTATTTCAAGTCGTTTAGAGCTAAATTGACTATTTCTAAAATCAAACCTTGCAGTCAGTAAACTAAAATTAATTTACATTGTGCATCGGGGACCTAAGAGACAAACAAGATCATTACTTTGTTTTTCCCTATTTAATTTTGGTAGTTTATTTATATTAATATAATTATTTATATTCTCCCCTCCCTCACAACTATTTCAAAAGTATCTTACTTTTGCTGAATATTTTCTAGAAATTTTTATTTACCCTTTAACATACGTTCTTCAAACACTTTAATCACATCATTTTCATCAATCAATCACTTTAGGCTTTTGTCTACCGATTGATTTGCACTCAATTCAATTCAATTGCTAATCACGTACACATCTCTTAAAATTTAACTCAAAAAGTATGTTTTCTGTTGTTTCTGCTTTTCACCGTTTAACTGCAACAGGCATCATAGGGCATCGTGGTACATTTTCAGTAATCTTTTACATGCATTTAAATATCTGCTCATTTGCGTTGCGCGAACAGTCCACTTCATCATCACAAATTTCAAAACTTGTTTGTTTTGTTTAATCAAGATATGGTGAGGAGCAAGTTCATTTTTTATTTTGTATTTATTATCTTTCGCGCATACATTGTACCTTCCATAAGTTAATTTTGGGTAAAGTTAGTTAATATAAGTATTAAATAAGTATTCAGCACTTACTAGGCTGTTTGGGATTATTTTTCAGACTCAGTTTCATACCGACTACGCAGAAAGTTCTATCAACTCTTTAAAAAGTATATCAGCGCGTATCTTTTAAAATGGAAGAGAGTACGGATGTTTGGCTTTACAGTAGTATGCCCTATCAAATGTTGCAGCATAAAAGGCTTTGATAACGAAGAGGTTGATTTTACTTGCCTGTTTTGAGGATGATACCCCTGCAGGGATTCCTAGGTATGAGCATTAAAACATTTAAAACGCCACGTACCAGAGTATAGAATCATTGTAAGGGTCAAAACTATATCCACAACATTCTATATTATTCAAAAAAAAGTTTTTATTTATATATTTATTTGTTTAAATTTATTTTTTAATAATATTATGTTAATTTATTTTAATTTTATCAAATTTAAAATGGATTTCATGTTTGTTTTAGATGGATGCAAAACCCGTGCGTATTTTTTATACACATACTGTATTGGCAAAACAACCATGACGTATAATTAAAACATCAATGATGATAATTAAAACAACCTTGATTTCCTATTAAAGCATATAGCGCATTTGCATCTTAGATTTTCATTAAAACATGCAGCAAAATTCTGTTTGCCAAAGTACGCGAAAATTTGTTTTAAGAATGGTTGTTGATCAAAGAAAAATTTCTAAAACTAAAAATCTAAAACTTCATTGCCGCGAAAAACTCAATCTGAATCTTCATGCCGCGAAATTCCGCTTCCCAAAATATGCAAGATCTTATTGCAAATCTATTCGTTGGTCAAGAAAAAACTCAATATGAAACTTCATCGTTGACAGGAGTTAATTAAAACACAATACAATCAATTTTTAGAAGGTACAATTGAATGAATTTGACACTTCTTGATTCTAGAAATGGCGCTCATCACGTTATTTATAATGAAGAGATTAGATGATGAACTGAAGAGCTTATATACAATAATACAGCGACAACTATATTTGAAATTAAAAATGCTTTAAATGTAAATGTATTGATTACAACTGTCTGAAGATGAGTGACCAATCTTGGATACACATATAAATTTACTTGACAAATTTACGAAAAAAGAAACAACAATGATGTAAAAAATCTTCGAATTGAACATATTAGGTGGTATACTTCAGTCCCGCCTATTCATTGCTATTGAAATATTGTTTTTATTGACGAAAGTCCATTTAATTTACATATGTTTTGCAGTCATTCGTGGGCAAGAAGAAGAGTAACACCAAACTCGATCTATCGAGTTTGGTGTTACTCTTCTTCTTGCCCAGTTTTGCCTCAAGAATATATTGATAAAGTTGTACGAGTTTAGGAGACAGATGAAGAATTTACCCTAGTGATGGATAATGCTACAATCCATCATAATGTTGAGTTAAGGGCTCAGAACATTTAAATAAAATATTTGCCACAATATTCACCTTATTCTTGAATCCGTGTGAAGAGATTTTTTTTATCTTAAGAATAATGTGCGAAGAAATACGGCCCCAACAGGAAGAAATGAACTATTTACAAGAATGCCTGAGGCATGCTTATCTATTCCTAATGTTAACTTATCGAAATATAACACTGACTGGTAATTTAATTTTTTCGTTTTTTAATCTTTACAAACTCGTAATATATAATAGAATCTTTACAGAGTAAGGAAAATTAAAAAAAAATTTCAAAGTTACGTTATACAAAGATATATAAAATAAAGCTGTAAAGTATGAGAAATTACTTCAAAGAACGCGAAAACTTGCCGATGATTTTTGTCATTAAGAAGCCGCTATGCGTTAATAATACTTTTGGATACTTCAATTTAAAATAAGTTTATATTTAAAAAATTATGTCATTAGTTTCGACAAAATGAAAATAAAAATACATTCTGCAAAAAAAAAAAGAATGTAGACAAAAAAGAAGTTTTTAACTTTTTTAATTTTAGTTCAATAGTCATAAATATAAGCCGTTCCACAGTGTATCGCTTTTTACAAGCTAGGTGGACAAAAGTTATATCAAGAAATCGACTAATTGATCATATTTTCACAATAACAGTCCTACATTAGTAATAACTTGCGGTGTTAATTATGAAAAATATTCCAGATTAATGAGTTATAAGCAATTAAGTAGTTGTTAAAATGTAATTTCATTTTTGAAAAAAATTAATTAAAAATTTACAATGGTTACATTAACATTTAACAAGAATTAAAGAAAGCAATCATTTTAATGAAGCAATGTATTTTACTTTTGAGGGTAAGTACTATTTAACTATATTAAATACTTTATTTAAAAGTTAAGCAATATGTGTTAAAATATGGTTTACAAAACTGGGTTAAAATTGTAAAATACTTTTTGGTTTTTAATTTTTAAATTTATACAACTTTTTGTACCGACAAGTATCCAAGCTAATTTGTTAACAGTGTATAGCTAAAGTCCTAAGGTGTACAACAAAAAAATAATTTTCACCATATTAATCCACAATTTTTTGTTATTAAATTTCATTTAGATCATTTGCACTCATTTTAAAAATAGAGTTGTTTGAAGAATGGCGAAGACATAATCAAGAAGAAAGAAATTCTCGTTTATTGGACTTTATTTTGCAAAGATTTTGTGTTACTGATGCAACTGATGTGACTAGAGATTCTGAGATGTTTTTGCAGATAAAAATTTCATGTATGCCTTCAAAATTCGCAATAAAATGGTCTGCAGCACATATGATGATGGACCGTTTTTTAAACAAAAATAAAATTTGGTTAGAGGGGGCAAATGTAGAATTTAAAGTAAGTATATACCAGCAATGTAATTTTTCTTCATCTTGAGAAATTCAAGGACGACCAAAAAAGAACTTTTTTAGACTCGTCCTTTAAAACCAAAACACGATGGATTGAAAACTTAGTAAAATTGCAAAGTGCAACTGAGTTGACCACAGCTGCTGAAGTAGCATGCTGCACGTTGGGGCGCAGAAACCAAGCTACTTTAATCAGAAAAATTCTGGAATCATCAGAAAAAATTAAATCAAAAGACTTTATTTGTGGTGGCAGGCAGATAAATCGTGACGAGGCATTAGCTTATTACATTGACTCTAAATGTACAAGTCATTCTTATAAACAGACAAAAAAGAGGTCTTTAAAGATAGAGCATATATTATTTCCATCATTTTAGTCTATGCAAGTCAAAAAAGTTATGTTATTCATTATGTTATCCAGAGATTTAAAAACCCTGATGCTACTGATGAGTTTCTGTTAGTATTTTTATTTGTTCCGTTGAGACTGAGTGACGGTCAAAATATTATTTGGCAAAATCCACGACCTTCATCCGCGCTTTATTGCCGACCAGTTAAGTTTATTTTTTCAAAAGAAACAAATCTTTTAACTACAACAGAAACTAACTAAGTTTTAAAAGAAGTTTCTCATCTTGTTCTAACATCTATAAGACTCAACGAATCTCAAATTACTGTTAAACACGACCTAAAACTATCAATGATAGATGGAAAAGTTTGCAATGCCTTGACTGACACAAGTTCCCAACAAAAATGTTACATATGTGGTGCGACTCCTAAAATAATGAAATGATGAAATGAAAAAGACTTAGTTATTAAAAAAGAACATTATGATTTTGGTCTGTGTACTTTGCATGCGTAGATTCGTTTTTTTGAGTACATGCTACACATTAGTTATCATTTAGATATAAAAAAATGGCAAGTTAGAAGCGATGAAGATAAATCTAGTGTCCAAAAACTTTCAGAAGATATCAAACAAAAATTTAAAAAGCATATGGGCCTTATTGTAGATAAACAAAAACCTGGCTTTGGGAATACAAATGATGGGAACACAGCTCGCAGGTTTTTTATGAAGCCAGAGTTCAGTGGCAAGATTACGGGTTTAGACATCAATCTCATTAAAAGTTTCAGCATTTTATTAAGAACACTTTCCTCTTTTAATGATACTAACTATTATGATTTTGAAAAGCTTTTTTCGGAAGCCAATACTCTTTATTTTAATCGTCATTCGTGGTACTATATGCCTGTTACTGTGCACAAAATACTTGTACATAGCACGGAAGTTATAAAAAAATGCGTTCTTCCAGTAGGACAACTGTCGGAAGAGTCTCAAGAAGCCCGCAATAAAGATTTTCGTCAATTCCGCAAACACCATACAAGAAAAATTCACGTATTTGCACAAATATAGATTTGCTCAATATGCTTTTGGTAACATCAGATACTGTCATCGACTCACACAGAGAATTGTCAAGTAAGAAAACTGGTAAACTACTGTTGAATGTTTTGAATTTAATTATTCCACCTATAATACCACCACAGCATGTTGAAAATAGAATTATGTGTGACGATGAAGATTATTTAGAGTCCGATTTATCGGGTACTGAAAGTAACAATGATTTATCCGATAATTAATTATTAATAAAAATATTTTTTGATTTACGTAGTGTAGTCAGTATATTTTTATTTTTTGTATATTTGTAGTGAGTATATTTTTATTTTAGGCAAAATTTATTGCATTATTTATGTGTTGAAATTTAGTATTTATTTTTATTACTTAATTACCTTTTTCAAGACAAAAACTTTTAAAAACATAAAAGTTATTAAAATATCGACTTTTTTACAATTAAATTTAAAAAACAAAAAATACTTTTTATGGTAAAATTGACTTTTTGGCGCTCCTTTAAGCTTAAACGCGCGGGGTAATTGCCCTCCTGCCTCCCCCAGGCTACCCTACTGCATAACTAATCAATAAAACACCAAAATATTGTTAACTGCATTCTTAGGAATGAAATTACAAAACAAAATATTTTTGTCCACCTAGCTTGTAAGAAGCAATACACTGTGCGTTCCCGGGTTGATAAATTAGCCAATTTTTTTTTTTTTTTTGTTTTGTTTTTTTTTTTTTTTTTTTTTTGTTTTTGAGTTATTTGGAGTTTTTAGAGTTATTAGAGTTTACATTGGTTTTGAAACAAAGTTGGTTTTATACATAGTTTTAAATGTTTTAAGGTTAATAAAAATTCATAAAGTTGTTGGTGTTTAAAATGAGTCTTTTAATAACATTTTCAGAGTATTTAAGTTATTCGATTTTTCCAGTTAAGTATTTTTGGATATTAATTTGTTTTATAGACAAGAACCACGGTACGAAATGGAAAAGCGCAATAGATAAGTTATTTTAAAAGGTACGTCGAAGTTTCTCGTTCCTCTGGTATGGTATCTTTTTTTGCTATTTCGGAGTAAATATTTTGAAAAGTGAGAAGGAACAAGTCTAAGTTTATATTTGAGCATAAATAAAAATTTCGAAATATATTGATTTGATATACAATTAATGCTTTCAAATTTTTTAAAAGTGACTCAGCATGCGAGAGTCTATCCTTTTAAAAAACTCTTCTTGCAGCATGTTTTTAGTTTTGATACAGTGTGGTTAGTTCGGATTTATGAGTACTCGCCCTTGCAACATTAGCGTATATGTAGTAGTTTTGTATGAACGAGAAGTATCGGAACTTTAAATCATCAGGAGACAGTATAGAACTTACTTTGTAAAGGATAGCAATATTTTTTGATATTATGTGATTTCTATAAGATGCTCTCAACAATAAGTATCCCTAGAAATTTAGTTACTTGGGTTCTCTCTATTTCTTTAATATCTATATTTAGTGAAGGTAAATCGGGAGGTCTTTTTATAAGATTAGAATGAAAAAGAATGTATTTGGTTTTTTTGGTGTTTAGCAATAATTTGTTAGATTTTAACCAACTGTTTATTTTTTCAAGTTCAGTATTTGTAGTTTCATAAAGTTCTGTAACTGATGAGGATGCATAAAATAAATTAGTGTCGTCTGCGTGTCTTAAGTCAGATGACATACCTCGGCAGTAATTGGAAAATAATTATTATATCTTCAATAAAAGAAAATTTTAAATAATTTTAAAAAATTGAATAAATAAAATAAAAACATATATCAAAACTAAACCTTTTTTTTTGAATAATAAAGAATGTTGAAATTGCGCATGCGTTAAATATTTTAATTGAAAATCACGATTGTTTTAATTGATTGTCACGATGCTTTAAATGAATGTCATGGTTGTTTTAAATGAATGTTATGATTGTTTTAAATGGATGTCATGCTTATTTTATATAGATGCAAAAACCGGTATAACACTGCTGTTGTTGCGCTTTATATATTTAATTGAGTAATTTTGTAATATTATGCTAATTAATTTATTAATTTATTACATTATTCTTACCATAACGATGGTAATCATAATTGTTATGGTTTTAACATTTAAACTACGTTAGGTTTTTCTTGCTATCTAATTTATCATTTGGTAATGCAAATTTTTACGTAAACACATGAAAAAACTCTGTTGATTTTTTCTTGTCAGTGGGAAGTTTTGAGTTGAAATTGTTATACCAAATCTTCCCATGTATCAAGTTTACTACGGGTCTTAAGCGTTCAAATTAAAAAAAAAACTATTTTCAGACTATGAGAATTGGACTGCACTGTAAAAGCTAATCAAAACTAAATAAAGGTCAAACATAAAAACAAACAGTTTTACTAAACCATATAAAGTAAATTAAATGTAAAACGAGTATCTCCAATGAACCGTGTTAATTAAACTTAATTATATATAAGCTAAATGTTAAACGAGCAGCTGTACACCTGCACCACACCGTATAAACGCAATTTAAGTAAAAACAAAAGTTAAAACGAATAATTTCAAATAATCGTATGTAATTCAAATAAGTATAAACTAAAAATAAAACGACTTACATCACTAAACCGTATAACTGGAATAAAACAAATTGAACATGTAACGAATATCTATAATATACCGTATTAACTTAAACTAAATTTAAACTAAATGCTAAAATAATGTTTATGCTAAAACGTCTATATTAATTTCCATATAAACTGAATATAAAGCGAGCGACTTAAATAAACCATATAAATTGAACTAAGTAGAAACTAAATATGAAAGGTTTTACTAATAATAGCATAAATTAAACTAAGTTAAAAATCACATCATATATTTGTATTTGAATATACAAAGTTTGTTTATAACATAAATAAAAAACGAAGAATCTCATTAAACCATATGAAACTAAGTGGAAATTAAACATAACACGAATATCTTTATCTAACCATATCAATACTACCACTTTTAAGCGTATCAATTTAACTAAGTAGAAACTAAATATAAAACGAAACGTATTACGAATAACCGTAGGAACTAAATTAAAGCTAAAATGGATATTTGTACTAAAATATACAAAAGTTATATGTAATATACATAAAAAACGAAGAATTGCATTAAGCCATACAAAAGTAAATGCAAATTAAACATAGCACAAACAACTCTAGTTAATTGATAAATTAAATAGAAGAATTATGATTTAAAATTAATATAAGTAATAAGATCCGTCTTACTACTGTTCCCACTTTATTCTCATAACTACCTTCAAAAACACTGAACATCTGTTCAATATAGAATAACGTTTACACTAACACTTTTTCTAATACAATCAATCACTACTTTTCTCTTGGGCATTTAGGGCTAAAAATGTTCTGCTTGTGACAAGACTTACTAGTTCTAGTTGCAAACCATTTCTAGAAAATTAACTTCTTAAAATTTTATCAAAATTGCTAAAACGATTCTTGAGATAGAATGACCGACGTGTGAAAAAAGACTACTTTGAGAAAACGCAAAATGAAAAATAAAATTAGCAAATATAACTTTAAAACAAGTTAAGTTCATTTTACAAACATTCTATAGTTAAAAAATCTAATAAAAAGAACTAAAAGCTTCCTACTTCATACAACTTCTCCTATTTTTCTTATCATTCTCGTTGTGTTTTTTCCACAAATAATTTTTCGTCGCAACTTGTTTTTATCAGAATTTCTGTTTTTGCTACGTGACAGTCGTTTATAGTTCAAGTTTTTAGAAGCTTAAAGAGTATATGCTCCTGGAACCATTGTTTGAGATTCATCGACTAAAATTGAGGCCTTTCTATCGATAATAAAATTAGCCACTGCATTATATACTCCAAATATAAGTAGGCTGAATGATATAAACTTTGTTTTAGGTAAACGCTCCCCGATTGTACCATTACAACTTTCATTAGCATTTTGTGTCTTACCATCCAAATAAGCACTTTTCCAACTTTTTGTCGGCGTTGTGTTTTTTTTTAGGTTGGTTTGATTTTATAAACACTATCTTTTAGTAAAATTGGTACAGATTTATAAGTATCTATGCGATTGCCATTATTTGAAGTATATTTATCAACTCTTAGCTCCTACTAAACAATGTTAAAAATGCAGATTATTCTTCTTGCTTGATGCAACATGGTAACGGTATGCCAGGGTACCCGCTTACATAGAAACTAAATCCCCTACATTAGTTCTATTTGCAACACCAAAATTACTTTGCAACGATTCAATTGGGGCATTAATTAATTTGCTTCAAACACCCAGCTATTTGTTTATTTTCAGATTTTGTTGTTGTGTACCAAGAAGTTTTTGATAATTTTCAACACGATTAAATTTTTTTTAATTCTATATTAGGGTAGATATCACTAACATTAAAATAGCTCTTACTGCTCCCTCCACCTAAACAGTTTACATCATAAAGCTTGCGTTCTGTTATAAAACGCTTAAGTTTTATTTTCATACCAACTGGCTTCATACTCTCAGGAGACCCATGGCAGTCATTTGCACATTTATGTACGTTTCTTCATTCAGCAAAACGTAACGGTTTACTTTTCTTTTTTAGTTACATTAAAACACAAGTTTTCAAACTCTACTCTTTGGTTCTACATCCAAAACTTTTCCATTATCAATAGATATTGCAGTTATTACGCCATTAGAGGATGAAAAACCTCGCCGTTGTTATATCCCATTTCATCAAACACAAGTATTATCAATAACAGTGTTTAAACTGTGTTTAATTTCTGCAGCGGCATGACACGTTGTTTCTATAGCTGCATTTTTTCACAATTTTAGTGAAGCTTGTCATAATTGTTTCTAGTCGTTGGCAGAGGAATTTTCATATATAAAGGGGATTTTTTAAGTCCCACAAGACGATCATTCAACAATCGCATTGCGTAAACAGCTAGCTTATTTATATTATACCCCTGCTAACAACTTGTTTTTTTGAAATAAAAAGATTTTAAGAAAAATACACGCTGAGCATTTTAAAGCTAAAAAATTTATATTGATCTTTTAAGTTTTCAGAAAACATAAGGAAGTTTCCTTTGTGGCACATTAGAAAAGTGACTTCTTTAAAAATATCAGATAACTCTTCTAGATCTATAAATCTATTTTTAAACAGTTGATTACTATAAGCAGATTCAACTACATCAATTTGTTATTTTTTTGATTATGATGTTTTGATATTTACAGCAGTATCCTAGGCGTAGCTTTTTATTTTTATTAATAACGCAGTAAATAACAGTGTCAAAGTTTGTCAAAATATCAACAATTGGAGAAGTTTCTTAATTTAATTAGATAACTGTTTATTATAAAAGTATAAGTTAATTTCGTCATAAAAGCAGTGTTAAAAAACGAATTTGTTTTCTTTTCTTTTTTTTTTTTTTTTTTCATAAATTGTCTTTTGTGTTTAATAAATTTACTCCAAACAAAAAAGTGCTATAAATAAATAAATATATATATACATATACATGTGTGTGTGCGCGCATATATATGTACATATATATTTAAGCACATATATATTTTAGTATATGCATTATATATATATATATATATATATATATATATATATATATTATATATATATATATATATATATATATATATATATATATATATATATATATATATATATATATATATATATATGTATACATATATAAATATATATACAAATATATATAAATATATACATATATATGTATATAAATTTATATATGTATACATATATAAATATATCTATACATATATATATATACATATATATATATATATATATATATATATATATATATATATATATATATATATATATATATATATATATATATATATATATATATATATATATATATATATATATATATATATATTTATATATATATTTATAGATGTGTGTGCGTATATATATGTACATATACATTTATGTACATATATATTTTAACCTAGACTAGGTTCATGATTTTTAGTATTTAATGGGAGTTTGTATTCCTATTATACAAATTTTATCATTTTTGAATAGGTGAAACTTAATTCGGGTATTTAAAAAACTATTAGGTGCGGGGTCGTGCACAATTATTTATGCAGGGTTTTGCCCCCTAAAATTAATGTAAAAGTTTTTAAAAAATGTTAATATCATTAAATGTTAAAAGTGATACTGAATTTTATATGGTTTTAAACTTGAACACCAAATGCTATTTTAGTGGCACTTCAGTTATCTTTTGGTCTTATTTTAATAACTTGTTTTTTAAAACAAAAAAGGAAAAGAAAAATCTCTTACTCGTCATTTTCATGCAAACATCTCAAATATGAAATAAATATAGACATTCAAAAATTTAGTTGAAAACTAACTTAGAATTTAATACACTCAGCTAATAAAAAGCTTGGATTCACTTCTGAAACGTACTCATGTCTTTGTTAATAAATCTAATATTATGAAAGCAACTTACGAGCTTTTGAACTTTTTATATAAAGAAGTAAAAGAAGCATTACACCAGATTTTGAATATTTTTTTTTTTTCATAATTACGTGACTTTTATTATTAAAGAAACTGCTTTTTTAAAACTTTTGAATTTATCAATTTTATTTTATAAACATTAATTATGCAAATTATGTGAAATGTTTTTTAAACGATTATATTCATAAATTTAATGGTTATTTAAAAATCACTTGGTATACACTGTTTTCAATTCAAAAAAAAGATATTTATATGAATAATTAAAAAAAGGTAAACTTAAAATAGTGCGTTATAAAATAGACAAATGAGTTTATTTTAGTGACCATTTTGAAGAGACATGCCTCCGCACATTTTTATTTTTTAAATGCAAAAATGTTTTTTCAAAATTTATTTTTCTTCTCTTGATTTGATTTTTATTTATTTGATTTGAAATTTTTTGATTTGAAATTATTTTGATTTGATTTTGATTTGAAATTATTTGATTTGAAATTTATTTTTCTTCTCTTGATTTGTTAACTTTAGCAAACGCTTTTTATGCATGGTAAATATACATCAAAACGTATAATTTAAATATGTTTTTGTATATCATACTTAAGTTGATTAATGTGATTATTTAACAGAGTAATAAATAAAACTTTAGAGTTAAATTTAAAAAAAAACCTGTTAAAGATGTCACTAAACTCGCTATTGTCAGTGTAGTGCTTGCTTTAATGAACAAGTATAATTAAAACCTTGTTGGTGTTCTGATAAAAATTATGATCATACAGTCAAATCTCATGTTGCGCCTTTGTAATAGTTAACCATTTTAAGTTGCTTTTCCAATTACAACTCTTTGCTGCAATCACGTGAAACCATGCTTTGATTCATACGCAAAGCTCCTCTTTGATTCCTTAGCTTTAAAACTTGTGAAAACTTGTTTGGAAATTTATATGGAGTATTTTTAAGATCTGTAAAAGTTACGTGAGGTTATAAATGCTTACATGTTTTATGTATATATATGTATATATATATATATACATATATATATATATATATATATATATATGTTTTATGTATTTATATATATTCCTTCATCAAGAAATAAACTTTCATATATAAATAAACAGGAAATTCATATAAAAACTTTCAAATAAAAATAAACAAGAAATAAACTTTCAAATAAAAAGTCAATAAATAAACTTTTCTTCAAAACGCTTCTTTGTATAATGATGTTTAAGCATAATTACCGTATGTGATTAAGCTTAAAACCGTTTGTATATAATTAAGTGGCACTTTTAGTCATTCAAACTTGTTTTTCGACGTCTTTTTATTTTTTTTAATTTTATTTTGGTACCCCAAGAAGTCCAACGGTCTTATCACAGAGCACTTGAATTAGTGAACGAAACTGTCTTTATAATTATGGTTATAATTTCTATGCAAGTATTATAAATGTAATCTATTGTAACAGAGTCGAAACGTTTTAGCAAATTTGCTATTTATTTATTGAAAAAGTTTATAAAAAAGTTTTTCTGACATGTTTCTCAAAATCAAAGTTTTTTGAAATAATTTTTCTGAAGATAAATAAATGTAAAAAACTAAGTATTATACCAAAGCGAAGACGAAGAGCACTTGAAATAATTTTTCTTTAGAAACCTTTTTTTTTGTTATAGGTTTATGAAATTCTAAACTTTAATCAACATCATAAACAGATGATATTTTTAGTGTCAATGTCAAATTAACAGAAGTTGAATATTTTTGTGGCTTTAAACTCTTATAGCATATTGTTATAGTAGCTTTATTTTTTAGACAATTGAATTCTAAAGACATTTTAAATTAAACTCTTCACTATGGATGACAGACAAATTTTAATCAATCACTCATTACCATTGGCTATGTCATCACTAAATTTTATACTTATTTACTTTAATTAGGGCAGAGAATAGAGGGTTTCAAAAAATAAATAATTTTAGGTGCTGTCCAAATTTAAAGTGTTCTTGTGTTTTACTTATTTGTATTTGTTTACTTTGATTCCCTGCTAGCTGAGTTTTTTTTAGAATTAATTAATTGGCTCTTTCGCTAATCAATATACAAATATTAAAAACGCCTCTCAAGTTGTTTCTTTAAACTGCTTACAAAATAAACTTTTACTTCTCCGAACTCTATTGCCATACGGTAGTAATAAAAAAGAAGTTGTTTAGTTGACACATGTTGCGGGATAAAAATATATTCAATGGTTTAGTTTCGAAGTCAACTTTAGCTAGCATCTGCAACCAGAATTGATTTAAATTAATTATGTATGTTTTTTACAATGAATATCAGCCCTAAAAAAACCTGTCCAAACATGGCTAGAATGATAGCAGCAATTAATTGGTAAAATAAAATTACTTCAAAATGACTTTTTGAAAATAATGCATTAAAAAAATATTAAACAAATTTTGAGGAACGGTTACATTAATTTTTTTTTGTATTATTATCATGGTGTTTTTAAGTACTAAAAATTCAAAGAGATAATATAATATAATAAAGAGATAATATATAAAATGAAAAAAGTGTGGCAATACTGTACAGTAAAATAAATACAAAATCCCTGTATAACATAAATAATAAAATATAAAACGACAACTTTTTTGATTGGTTTTAAGTTTAGTGTATAAAAAAATGTAAGTGAACAAATGATTTTTCTTGTGGTAATTAACATAATTAATGTAGAAATTCGTATATTTGTATAAATTAAATATTTCAAGGTGCACAGAAATACGCTCTAAAAACCTCTCAACGGATCTCCAAAAAAACTTTTTTTGTTTATCATAAGAAAATTCTTAACGAGTCTTTAAAAACTTTGTTCAAAATAGGTAACTAAGAGGCATGTGACATGCTCATATTGTCAGTATGTTGATACTGATGTTTAATTATTATGACAAAATGTTGAGCTAGTTGGAGCTACCACCATGCTGACTCCAACTTATCACTTCTATGAATAATGTCTTCCAAAACAAAGTTTATGGAAGTTTTTTTAGGTTCTATTTTATATTTAATCAAAATACACTGACTCATTTCAACTTTTTTCCAAAATCTTTCTTTATTTTAAGATTTATGACCAAGGAAAGTATAAAATTCCTCTCATTCACCCCATAAAATTACTTTGAATGATCATAACTTTTACACAAAGTTTTTTTTTGGGGATGAAATTGAGCATATCTTGAAAAATTTTATCCTAGTTTAATAGGGTAGGGGTATTATTCACAAATAACTTGTCATTTTTTTTACAATCAATAGATCACAGTAAAAAAAAATTCTAGTCAATATCGTTACTTTGTGATTTATAGTTTGCATACCATATAATATTTGATGATATATCAAAAATTGTTTTTAGAAGGTTAGTATTACTATTTACAAGCTCCACGCAACTTTAAATGTGGTTTTAGTTGCAAGCGACAAATGCATATTTTAGCGCATTAATATTCAGTTTCAATAGTTTGGAGTTTGCTCTCAAACTTTTGTCATTTGTCAAAATCGGTTCAAATCCTGATAAATGAATTTGAGAGCTTGTCTGTCAATTAACTAAGCTTACAGAATGTAAAATGTACAAAGAGAGATTCAAGTCTATTTAGGGGTATACTCCCCATAAATTAAAAAAACAAAAACAAAAAAAAAAATCGATTAAGACAATTAAATATATGGGGTTTCAGAAATCATAATGGTTTTATCTAAAAATATTAATAAATACCAAAACTTTTGAGAGTTAGGTACAAAAAAGAGAAAATTTGGTACCCCTAGAAAAATTACTTGTAAACCAAAACAACGTATTGATTTCACAAGTTAAAAGCATTTTTGACTTCTTGTTAGACTTGTTAACAATTTACTTTTGGTATATCAAGACTAAGTTTGTTTTTGTTGATTTGTAGCTCATGTTTTGTCGCATTTTTATGCCAGAAATTGTATACTTTTTAGTTTTCAAACATGGTTAAAGCTGATCGAATTAAAGTAAGAATTAAGCGAGCAGGCAAATGAAAGGAGATTTTTAATAGAAAAGTGTTACGTAACAGTGTGAGTGTAAATAATGTAAATTTTCCTTCTTTAAGTGTAAATATCGAACTACCTGTAAATAGTCAAACTGACATCTTTGATATGCCAAGCTCTTCTTTATGCAAAGTTGAGCCAGTCATTAGCTCAGCATCAAAAAAATATACCAATACTTAAAACAAAGTTCTAACAGGATATAAAATTATTGATTGTTCGATTTTGCCTGATGTTATTAGCGTTTTGAGTTGTCCAACTTGTTTCCAAACAACTTTAGCAATCATTGAAAACAAAAGCAAAAACACAGGGCTTGCATGTGAACTTTCTATTATTTGTTTAAAGTGCAAATATTAAAATGACTTTTACACTTCTATGTTAATTAATAAAAAAGGAAACTTTAATATAAACAATTGAACAGTATATGTGTATGAATGGTTTACAACCCTTATGTACATGCCAAAACCAAAGTTGCACAGGAAACAATGAGTGATGCTGTATCTAATATAAGACTACAATGTCGAGACATTAATGAGATTCTTGATGTTGGTGTATCATGTGATAGCACTTGGCAGCGTAGGGGATTTTCGTCTTCAAATGGTGTATTTGCAGCACTTTCAATAGACAGCGGGATAGTTTTAGATGTTGAGGTGATGAGTCGAATATGCAGAGGGTGCTCCTTAAATCAAAAACTTTTTAAAATAGATCCTACTGCTTATGCTGAGTAGAGAAATTCTCACATTTGTAAAATGAATTTTGCTGGTTTTGCAAGTGGAATGGAGTGTGAAGGAGCCAGTCGTATTTTCCATCAATCAATTAAAAAACATAAGTTGCAGTACATTAATTTTTTTCGGTGATGGAGATAGCAAAAGTTACAATAGTGTCAAGGATATTTATTCTACTATTAAAGTAAATAAATTAAAATGTGTTGGACACTATCAGAAGCGTGTTGGAATCAGACTCCGGAAATTGAAAAAAAAAGTTAGGGGACTGGGTGGTCGTGGTAGATTGACAGATGCAACAATTGATCGACTGCATAACTTCTTTGGTGTGGAAATTAGACAGAATACTGGTAATTTAGTTGCCATGAAATCAGCAGCGCACAAAAGAAGAT
The DNA here is from genome assembly GCF_038396675.1 of Hydra vulgaris. NCBI lineage: Eukaryota > Metazoa > Cnidaria > Hydrozoa > Anthoathecata > Hydridae > Hydra > Hydra vulgaris. The sequence goes on from NC_088932.1 coordinate 44,414,179, forward strand.
GAGCTTTAAAAACGTCTGCACGGTAAAACGCAAAATGCAAATGAGTCTTTCATATAGGAAAATTTTGGATCGCATACCAAAAACAAAATAGGTCTCGCTGACTTTGCTGAAGCATGGTGTTTATAATTTTGTTGCCAATTTTAACATTGGGATGAAGTCTTCAATCCTAATATATGAAAAGATGAACATGGTTCCAGGTTTTTATACACTAAACGGTTCTGACGACATAAATAAAACACGCGTTAAATGGTCGATCTATGAACTAGAACGCGATAACAAGTTGCATCGTCAAAAGTTAAGGGCTAAAAAACTGAAAAAAAGTGACAAAACCTCTGAAAAAGAAAGTAAAAGGTATAAAGCAGGAAGTTTTTAACATTAAATATAGTCCAATATATAAATTACGTATATTTGTAGATCTTTTATCTTTTACTTTCAATTTGTATGCGTTTTCTCAGTTTGAGGTTTTTCAATATGCCGGCCGAAATTCCAGGAGAACCGCTTGAGCGTTTTATCTGAAATTTTCAACAAATTTTCCTTTTTTTAAACGCTGTTTTTTAAACGTAACAGAGTTTTTAAAAACTTATGAATAAAATAGTACGGCTAATTTAATTTTTCAAAAAATGTACTTTTTTCTATTGTCAACTTTAGAGTACAAGTATTCAGGCCCGGAACTTTTTTTAAAAAAATCTATTTTGTTTAAAACACTCATAAACCTATTCTAATTGTGTTTCCAAAGTTTCATTCAGCCTTTTTTAAATAGTTTTTGCTAAATCTTGGCCAGCGCAAATCTTTTTTTTTAGCTTATTTTTGGGGGTTTTTACGGTTACTACAGCAACCGTTGAACATTTTTTAAATCTTTTTTTAAGCTTCTACATTTATGATATGGTTAATCAATTTATGTCAAAAGTTGTTATTTGTTGTCTAGATTTAAAAATGGGGGAGTATATCTCTTAAATGAATAGTCCTCGGTATTTGTGAAGGTTTAACTATTAAACTGTTCTAACAGACTAAATATTTTATTATCACAATTATAATTAAATATTTAATAAAGTTTAAAACTATTTATGATACCAAAAACTCTACATTTTATGCCGATAAACTCGATAAAATATTGCTCAACTGTGTACATTCAAAGAAACTGTGCAGCCTTTGATTAGAATTCTATAGTTCGAAGAAAACTGCTTTTTATCTTTGACATAAATATTGCTTAATAATTTTACAAAACCCCTTTGAATTATTTTTTTAAAACTTTAAAGTACCTTAATTTATGGCAGTGGTATCTGTAGCACCTTAATGTTTTGCAGTGAAAAAAAGTTCACAGCTGTCACTGTTTTCAAGCAACTTTTTGCAAGCATTGTCTTTCAAACAATGCTGCCTTGGTAGAATAATCTGTATGTGTTTGCTGTAAACAAATGTCGAGTAAGAAACTGTAGTCCACACTCGTTGTTTTCAGAAAAAATAATTTAATCTTCTAAAAAATTATGTCATGAATACCCTAACGTTTCATAAGACAAGAGTTATTCAAGGAAATTATAATATACTTTTTTGTACCCCATTTATAAAGGCAAGTAAAAGAAGATTTTTTTTACTTTATTGTATTTTTTTAATTTTGCACTCTAAAATATTACAGTTCATTTGTTCTATATAAAAGGTAGAAGAATAATAATCAACTTTTTGGAATCCAAGAGATGAGGTAATGCAAAACAAACAAGGGTGCTTTGATGTAGCAGTTTGTTTTCTAACTATTTAAAGCAAAGTTTTTAGATCTTTAGATGCTGTGTAAGGAAGAAATATTTAAATTATCAGAAACTATAATCAGGTAATATTTTTATTGTTTTTTTGTATTTCAATGAGAACTAAATAGTCAGTTTAATAATTTTAAGAAATCTTTGAACGCATGCCCGTCACACTTGCTCAACTTGTATAGAAATCTATTAATTTCTAAATTCGGACTTAGAGTTTTTCACCCTTTTTACCTTTTATCTACAACTAATTCGATATAAAATTATTCCTTTCTTGATTTCTTGTGATGAAGCATAATTGCTTAAAACTATTCAGGCTTAATCAACAGTTAGCAATTTGTTGTATCTTTGCACAAGCTCGTGCATTATTTCCACATCTTTTCATTTACAGTAACTAGAAGTTTAAAAAATTCTTTGATCACCGAAAAGCTTGATTGTGTGTACCATTATTGAGGTGGGAGGATTTTCCAGCCTCAAGTTCTTTGTTTATCGACTCCAGTTCTATCAAACATTAAATATAAGAATTGATCCTCTATTGACAATAAACTTTGTGGATCATTGAAAATTCTCCGTTCAATCATAATCTTTTCTGATTGTACTCATAGATTTTTGCTTTTGCCTCCTTGATAGTGGCTATGCAACTCTTCTTTTTTTCTCTTAATGAGGGTACAGCTCTAAAACTCAGTTTAATAATTCTGTGGCTGGAAGGTAAAAAAAGTTTTGCAAACTGTGCGATATCTTAGTGAGGCTGATTCCATTAATAACTGTAAAATATCAGAATATTAACAGTGGTACAATGCACGTGTATAGAGTCTGCGTTAATAACTAGCTAACTGTTTTAATATAATTTTTAAAAATATTTGTGGCCTTTGAAAGTAACCCAGCAAGCATTTGTTTTTAAAAGTTACGTTATAAATGTCTTTTAAACGTCTTCAAAATAATCTTACGTAAAGAAAGTTTAAAAGACGTTTAAAATGTTTAAAAGATATTTAAAAGGTAACTTTTAAAAATAAATGCTTGTAGGTAACCATCCATAAGTTAAACATTACCTTTTTTGAAATAAGCTTGATTAAATGCTCTTTGTGAGACAAATTTAAATCCAGCTGTTTCCAGCTACAAATCTCTTTGAAGCTACAATAATCAGATATTGATTAAGAGGTATACTTACGCATTAACTCACCTATTTGTTGAGGAATTAGCTTTGAGACCTTTGATTATTATTTTATGTACTTCCGCCTAACGTCTCTTCACCCTATTACTTTCTCTTTGTTCTTTATCGCTATTCACTTCTAAAGACTGCACACTCTTTAAGAAGTTTTTTCTGATCAATTTGATTATGCTCATTCTCTTTATCTATCTGCTAATTTTGTTATTATTGTTGACTTTATTGCTCATCACATAAATGGATTGGCTCTAACACCATTGACCCTGCTGCACCAAAGCCAATAAATTTTTAATTTCTCAATTTTTTATTCAAATTCCTGAATCTTGTTTTCCAGACATCCTTTATCAGCTACCTACACTTCTTAAAACGAGTATTATCTCTGACCAAAGCTTGTATTAAGTGTTTTCTTTTTCTTCTATGGGTGGTTCCAACCATGCAAAAATCTTTATGAACTATTCATTTCGTACTTCTTTTTTAAACTCACCATATCGTCGCATCACTTAATACTAGCCTAAAGCTGACTAGGATTCCTTTCGTGAATTTCTTTGTGAATGTTAAAGGTGAAGGTTGACTGATATTTTTTCTCTATTTGCTAATAAATACGCCTCTAACATAAACTCCAGGATCAAAGCTGCAAGAAATGTAAAGTTTTATTCCTTTTTGTCTGTTCCAAGTCAAACTTTATTCTACTCAATGGTTTTTACTTTTTTGTGCTGCTACTATATCTTATCGTAAAGTTTTTTTTTTTTTTTATCTTTTTTAAAATAACAATTCTCTTGTTAACAAACACCTACCTATTATTTGACGAAATCGATGGAAAAACGATGAGTTCTGATACAAAGCTCTATTATTCCGAGTTTACGAAACCTCGTATCTTATCTGAGAAGTTAGGCTCCAGAGACTTTTGGAAAATCTTTAACAGCGTCATTAACACTGATAGGTCTAAAATTCAATCTCGCATTCATGGTACTAATTTTTTTTACCTCTTACAAGGATAGGGCAGAATTGTTTGCAAATATTATTTCTTCTAACTCAACTTTAGATTCTTCTTGCCATACTTATTTTTTCATTGCAGTTAAACAAGTTAACCCTTTATTACACTTTCAAGTCTCATCAGCTTTCCTTGCTAAATTTATATCTCAATTAAACTTATTCACAGCTTATTCCTTAGACATTTCTGTCGTAACACTCGCTTCCATTCTCTCTATACTATTTAAAGTGCTTGACTGAATCTTGTTTTCCTGCCTGCTGAAAAATGAAACCTTTAGTTTGAATTTGTAAGATTCCCCTTTAACAATGGTCCGATCAGTCTTATATCTCTTATATGCAAGATCTAGAGTCTTTGCTTTAGATATATCTAAAGCTTTCTATAACGTTTGACATGCTGGCCTTCTTTAAAGGCTTGCTTTATACTGTGTATCTGAGAAAGTTTACATAACTTTCAATTCATTTCTTTTTAGGCGCTTTATCAAATTTAACCTCGAAGGCTAATACTCTTCCTTATTTATCATAACTTCTGGAATACCTTATGGTTCTTTACTTAGTACTATTTTGTTTCTTATCTACATTATTTATTTTCCTTATTACCTTAAATCTAAAGTTGTTCTATTTGCTGCTGACTCAACATTTTACTCCGGTCTTAACTGTGATGTATCAAAAATTATTTTCTTGAAAAAAAACTTCCAAAACATCATCTTAAGTCTTACAGTCAACTCTTTCCTTGTCTACTCCTAGTCAGTTTCTGATATTTAATCTTAGTCAATACCAATTTTAATCCTCTCAACTGACTGCTAACAGCCAACTCTCTCTCAGTCAGTATAGATTTTGATCCTCTCAATTGACTAATAACTTGTCAGCTTTAATTATAGAGTTATTTTGTTTTTTAACTAGATGGAAGTAATAAGAAAAGTAGTGGCGTAAAAATTATTTTAAATATATCAAAGGTTTTCCATATTGTCTTGTGATCTAGAAGTCTTCATAAAGTTGCTTTATGTAGAGTCTCAAAGAATTATTTTAAAACTATTGAATCAGTTGTTTTAATTAAATTTGTTCTTGATAAGCAAAATTCCGTAACTTTTGGTATAAATTCTGGGCTACCAGGAGGTTAAATTTGTAAATCTGTATTGTTCCTCCTATATTGATGATCTTTTCTGAAAATCTAACCTCTAAATGGCTCTATTTGTTTACGGTTCAGCGATATATTCCAATTTCAACAAATTGTCATCACTGATTAAATCATGAAACAAATATCTAATCTAGAACTTAAATTAGCTAGTGAACTTTAACAAAAATATTAGCTAATCATTAAGCATAAATAAAAGAAAAACTTTTCGATACTAAATACTAGGAAATTTGGAATGAAATTTGGGAAATTTCCAATATGGAATCATATTGGAAATTTTTTAACGTCTTCGAAATACATGACAAGACGTAAGATCCATTATTATTTTCCATTTATATACTGGTTTCTTTCAACAAACCAGTATGATATTAGACGTTAGTGAATAATTATTGGAAAAACAATAAATACGTATTGCACCCTGTTGTTAGCAAAAACTTGCAGATAAATACAGCAACAAGTGGGGGTGCAGATCACAATGAAAATCTGAAATCGAAGTCGAGAACTCCGTTGCGCATTGATTTTAAAGCAATTGAGAACAACTTATATCTTCCAATTTCAAAATAATCTAATTTATAAAGTTTGTAAATTAGATTCTTTTACTAAAACAGAAGGAACTTTAATTTGTCAAATTATTGTACAATTTTATAAGTTGTAACCAAATACTGTTTAATATTTTTTTATGGTTGTATTGCTCAATCCTATGCTATTTTTATATTTTATTGCTTATTTTAAATAAAATTAAAATATCATTAAAGTTAGTAATAAAATGAATTATGTATATAATATTATTCCATACAATTATAAGTGTCGTTATATAAGTAAGTAATATCTACAAAATATCGACAAATGTTTTATATCTATAGTTATTATACATAAATGTTTAGAAAGTGGCTTCTAATTATGTACAAGCAGTTATGAGTTTGTTATAAAAAATTGTAAGTAATATAACTGATTTAAGCTGTACTAGTTAAGTAAATACATCTAGTCTAGCATCACTACAATGGATACTGCATTAGAAGCAGTAGCCGTAGGTTTAAACTTTATACCTACGAAACAGATCAAGTCTGGTCTTTAGAAGTAAAGTGATAAAACGTTTATCAAAACGCTCAAGTAAAAATGAAAATGATAAAGATTTTAACATTGTTAGTAAAAAATTGAATTAAAACAAAAATAGATTTCGTTGGTTTACACTTTACACCTTCTTTAGTATCTTCTCCATTAGCTGTAAAGTGTAAACATGTTTGATTAAATAACAGTGTTGTTATCAGACAAAAAGTCTATCGTAACATAAAAGAAAATACAGATAACGTCACTTGCATTAACTAACTAGCCATTTTAAAAAAAAATCTGGAAAATGGTATAATACAAACGGTTTAAAATGTTTATTCTTTTTTCTAAAGATAACTATTGGTTAACTAAGAAAATAGATTTACAAGATTTTGCATAACGCAACTAAAATGGTACATTACTGCTGGTGCTATAAAAACATATTCTACATTCATGTGTGTTTTTTATCAGTATTAAAAATTACATTTATACCCTTTTGTTGTGAAATGTAAAGAACTCTTTAAATGCCAGCGGCATGAAAATTAAAATTGTTCACAACTTTGTGAAATATTCAGGTTTTTTTGTAAATTTACTTGGTTTCCCGGAAAAGGTCGTAGTAGTCATTGAATACATTGTTCTCGAATAAAAAGCGCACTTACTTATATCAAGTTTATGTGTTGTTAAATGGTCCTTCGAGGTCGTTTAAATGACCACCAGTAATTGATAGCCAATGCAGGATTCCAGATGTTAATTTTTTTTGGAAAATTAAAGTAACGACGACGAAAACAGATTTATATTTTTATTTAGCTAAAAAAAACTTTTGAGAAAAAATCGCTTTCATGAGAAAATAGATTTTTTGTATATCAAGTTTTGCTAAATTCAAGATTGCTGAGTCTGATATTATTACTTTTTATTAAATGTTTTTAGTAAAATCTATAAAAATGTAAAATATTTATCAAGTTACTAAAACCTTATATTTCTTTCTCAAAAATATGTTCTTTTCTAAATAATACAATAAAGTAAAAAAAGTATATGAAATTTACTAAATTGATTTTTACGGATTCGATTGATTTGTAAAAAGTGGTGATATATTAGGCGCCTAATTTACAAAATTATATATAAATAAAATCTTGCAAGTTGTAACTTGACTTTAGTCAAATATAAGTAAGGTAAACAACAAGATTTGTTTACATGTTGCAATGCCTACGAAGACGAAAAGAATACTTCTAATAAAGAATTGATGAGTGAATCAATTGATTCAGTGAATTAGTTTTTAGCAACAACAAACTTTGTTTGTTGTTGCGAAAAACTGATGCATAAAATCCACAAGTATACGGGAGGTGAGGCTTGAATTTGCTCAAAATAAACCCAGAAGAGTACCACTTTCAATAGCAATAAAAATTGTTTAATTTGAGTTTCTATAAAGTGTCGAATTTACAATACTTTTATTTCAAATTAAAAAATTCAATTTTATTTTAATTTTTTATGTGCATGAAAAAATAGTCAGTAGTGAATGAATTTAATGATAAATACCAGTAATAACAAGTTAATTTGAGTTTGATTTTTTTTTTTTAATTTGGAGTAACGATTTGTTCTTTAATTAGAGTGACTGTATCTTTTTGAGATTCAAAAAGGTATTTTTGTATATCCACTTTTATTTGTAGGAATATAACACCTTACTCACCTTACTTAAATAGATTATTTAGAATCGTTGTTATATTTAATATAAAAGTTTGAAACTTATAAACTGCAGTTAGGGTAACTTTTGCCCAATCAAGACAATAAGTATGAAAACTGCATTCATTTAAGCCAACTGTTTTTCTCTGGCCTTTTTTGAAGGGTAATTAAGAATTAGAGGTGGCACTGCTTACATACCTAATACTTTGAAATATTACATAAATTGTTTATTAATTGTGTCATTTTCTGCTAGGCCATCATTGAGCATGGTTGGTCTATAGTTTTGTGTTTTATATTTCTTTTAGAGCTTGCGCGTTAGTCATGATTTTTCATTTGGAGTCTAGTTTATAATTTCTGTTAAATACGTGGTGTCTAATTATCATTATTATTTTTTACTACACGCTTTGCTGTAATGTCTTTGTTTTTCTAAACATCTATTCAATATATTTTTAACTTTTTTATCCCTTTTCTCTTCCTAATTTTTTTCTTATTTTACTTAAGCTTGTTTTTTCAATCAACGTCATTTAAGATCCTTAATTAAAAAGGAATTAAAAAAAGCAAAAAAAGAAAAAGATGAGAAGAATTTTTTATTATTTTTAAATTTACTTCCAAAAAAGCTGCAAGCAACAAATATTATGTTAGGAGTTACTAAAAAACAAAAAATTGAATTTAAGAGCAAGAAATCAGTTAACAAAAGACTTGTGAAAAAAATGAAAAAAGTTCTAGGTTGTAAGACATGTACCAGAAATATTCTGCACGTATTCTGTGTTATACGGAAATCTTGCGTTACATATCATTGTATTAGTCTTAATTAAAATTTAAACAACTGTTATCAAAACAGCTAGTTTTAAATGAAATGTCATCATATCAAGATAAGGACCGAGAAAAAAGTATTTTTTTTCTGGTTAAAAATTTTGGTGCATCAAACAAAACAGTTTCAAAAAAGATGCAGAATGCTTTAAGAACAATGCAGTGTGTTGCGAAACAAGTTAAGGACACTGACACAACCAAAAGAAAAACAGGAAAAGGAAGAAAAAAAGTTTCGGTTTGACGAGATTTTGTTTAAAAAATGAAAGGTGCCTAAAACTGAAATCCCTTTTAAAATGTAGCAATTAAATTAAAGACAAAAGCTTCCACTAAACAAAGAGTGAGGAGTAATTTTGGTTATCTAAATCTTAAATCTTAAAAAAAGAAAAAATTTCCTCGTTTTAAAAAAAGAAAGAAAATGCTGTATTTCGTTGTTCAAAGTTGCTCTATAAAAAATTATGTGCTGCAAAATCTTGTTTGACTATTGATGATAAAACTTATTGCGTTACACATTTCCGATATCTTCCAGAGCACTAAAATTATACAGCAATTAATCGCAAGGGACTGAATTTCAAATATAATTTAATTGGAATGGAAAAAGTTAGCTAAAAATAAGCAGTTTGTGAATATGGTGAAAGAACGTCATGTTTTGACTACAAGAACAATTAACACCGAAATATACATCAACGAATGCATCAGAAAAACGTCTTTTGCCAGTTTTAAGATCTCATTTGAGTAATGCGTGATTCATGTCAATACTCAGGGATAACTCTAAATTGGTTTGGGGAACATAAACTGGAATTAGTTGAAAAACACTGCATTTCACTGTATTGTCCAGATTTACCTCCTAATAAAAAAGACCTATCAAAGAACTACCTTACCTATTAAAGATATTAGTTAATTGTCAAAGGAAAACTAAGGTTCAATGTAAATGAAGCTAAAAACATCCAAGACTTCAAAAATAAATAAATAAGAGCTTCAAAGAAAGTCCAGCCAAAGACCGTGCAAAACTAGAAAATTTTTAGAGCATGCAAGAATAGGAGCAGTGTTAGGATGTGACTTCGCTGAATGATGAACCAAGCAAGAATGAGTTTCTGTTAATGGAACCAAAATTAATTGCTCCTTTGAACATCAACAAATGGTAGTAATTGTAGAAAGCAGAACGCAACATTATGACAATTGGAGAGAAACTCAAGATTAAGTTGTTAATATAACAACAATATACTGTTAATATACAGGATTAAGTTTGGATTGTTTAAATAAAAACAGTTAAATTTTATTAAAAATTATTCACTATCTCAATATTAGATGCTTCTAAGTTGTTGTTTTTTTTCAAAATATGCTCAGAGCATATTTCAAACCCATGATCTCTTACCTCTAAAGCAAGCGCTCTGACCACTGCGACACGCTACTAAAACAGTCAAAACAGGAACTTATACCAAAATAGTTTAACAGATTAGTGGTGTATGTAGGGGTGCTTCGAGCGTTTCCTAAGTTTACAATTGCAAGAACTACCAAATTACTCTTAGATTCTTGCAAGAAACACAGAATTTTTAGCTTAAAAAATGCCGTTTATCTTGAGGTGTGAGGAAATAAAAATATAATTAGGAAATAAATAACCTGCAATACAGTACAAACTTAAAAATTGCTTCAAAAAGTTCATAATTTATAAGCTAATGTTATAATAAGCTTCATAATTTCATTTAGTTAATCCCTTAATTCAACTATTGCGAAGAGTTCAGAAATGATGCAAAGTTAAAATATAGTTGCTGGTTGTTTTTTTTTAAATCGTCAATTTAGACAACATGTGTTTACCATGCAGAATTATTAATTAGAAGTTCAACCATTAGCAGTTATGTAAAATATATTTATATAATAGTATTATTGTAAAAATAATATAGTTTTGATTTATTTGATACTTTTAAAATAATTATCTTAAGTTGAATTGCTATCAAAAAAATTTCATTTGATTTGCTGTTTATGGTCGCTGCAGGTTACTATTTTTTATTATATACTGATATTTATTAAATATTTATCAAAAAACTTGTACGTTTTAAAAACTTAGTGATTTATAGCATGTTAGTTTTAGTTGCTATATAAGTTTAGACTATAAACAATGATCAAAATTAAAAGGTCTTTACTGCTATTTACGTTTTTACTGTTCCTTAGCAATTTAAAATTTGAATATAATTCAAGACATTTTTTTATTGTACAATTTATTTTACAGTAGTATTTATCTTTTTAAATACTATGCTAAAGTTATACTAGCTAAAGTTAACAAGAAGCATGATTTTTATTGTTCTGTGCTACTCTTAAGGATGTACTCTTATAATTAGTTTTTAAATATATCTGCATTATTTATAAAATGCAACATTTTGTTTGTGCTATTTTCGCTAATTTTGTTTTTATAAAATTATAAGAATTTTTTGTCAAGGAAACGAGTAAGCACATGTTGTCAAGGTAACAAGTTAACGTACATTGTACAGGTAATGCTTTGTACTTTAATATAACATAAATAAAATTTTGATGAATTTGTTTAATTTATTTGTTTAAAGCAATCAGAGTGTGTCCCTTTATTTTTTCCGCAAACACACCTAATTTGGTTCAAGTTCCTTCTGATTTTTTTTAACTTCAAATGGAAAAAGCCGACAAAAAGATATGACAAATATAGAGAGTTTAGTAAATAAAACTTACTCAATGCCTCCACCGATGCAAAAAATAAAGCATCGAGTTTTTTTTTTTTTTTTTTTATCAACATCTTTGCTTCTAATAAGGCCGCAAGCAATCACTATTAGAATTGGAAGTTACTGGAGGAGAAAAGAAGATTGTAGAGCAAGATAACGCTTGACAGACGACTTAAAAGATTGCAACTTATATGAATCAGGAAAGCAAGATGAAGGAAGCGAATTCCAAAGAACAGATGTTCGAGGAAAAAACTAGGGAAATAAGAGTTTTTAGAGCATTTAGGAACAGACGCAGAAAAAGAATAATACTTAATAAAATGAGAAGAAACACGAGAATAAATTTTAGTAGATGTCACAAGATACGCTAGCAATTTAAAGCAGTGCCTATTTTGTATTTAAAGAAAAGTGAAAGAGAAGCAACATTACAACGATGTTATAATGGTTGGAGGTTGGCTGCAAGAGTAGGTCCAACAATGTTCACAATGAGTTTTTACACCTTGCTTAAAAAAGAAAGGTTATAATTAGAAGATCCGGCCCAGTTATGGCAAAAGTAATCCATACATGGCCGGATTTGAGATTTATAGAGATAGAGAATAGAATCCGTAGTAAGAAAATGTTTAGCTTTATAAAAGTATGCATCCTTAGCTGATGCTAATTTTACAACGGAACTGATATACGGTTTTCATGAAAGATTGGTAGTAAGAGTTAATGCTAGAGGATGAAGGGTAGACAACTCGTCGAGTACATTACCTTTTTTAATTAGAGAAAAATCTTAGTTATTGCGATAACGATTGGTTAAAAAAATTGAGTTTTATCTGAATTAAAAATTACCAGCCATTATGAGTGCCGTGCTGTAGCAGAAGTGAGATCCTTTTTAAGCTCAAATGCCCCCACCAAGCAATCAGAGAGTGTTGGCTTCTTAACATGACAAGAACAAATGGTAGTATCATCAGTAAACAATGCTACCTTAGATGTGAGAACATCTGCAAGATTCTTGATGTAAATTAAAAGGAGTATGAGGCCAAGGATTGAACCTTGAGGTACGCCTGAAGTTACAGAAAATGAAGAAAAGTGCTGTCCATCGAGGACAACTTTTATATAACAGTTGGAAAGAAAGGATTCGATAATCTTAAAGATGCAACCAGATACACCGTAAGAAGAAAGCTTATGGAGAAGACCAGCATGCCAAACTTTATCAAAAACTTTAGAAATGTTAAGAGCGATGAACTTAACCTCTCCATCTTTATTTAAGGCACGATAAAACCAATCGGTAGTTCTGTAGTTTATTTCATGCACTATAAAACCTATTGGAGTTTATAAAAAGCTGTTAAATTGTATAAATAATCATAAATTAAGATTTAAAACTATTGTGAAATTGAAAAACCATCGAATAACGGCAACTCTAACGCTGAGTAAAGAGAATAAAACTTTCTGCGTGGCTCATCCATTGTGCATCTATAGCATTCCTACGCACAAATGATAAGACGCAATTTTTAAAACTTCGCCCGGAATCAAAACTAACATTTCAAAATGAAATTCCTTCACGTACATGAGTGGTCAAATTTATCCAAAGAGCCCAATCCAATCAAACTTATCCAAATTTATTGGAAGAGCAGTGCGAAAAAAAGAGCATGACGCAATAAGCATGTAAATTTCAACCCCAGAAAATCGCCTCCTTATATGAAAATTTTTGTTTTTTAATCCATATGTTAATAAATATTACTTTGAAATCATGGGAATGACACGAATGAAGTTCAGAAAAAATTTTGAAAAAAATTGATAATGTTCAAAAAAAATCGGTTAAATAGTCCGAATAATCGTTTATTAAATGTCTTTATTTTTGGCAACTTTGTTTTGCTCTAACTCGTCTTGGTAATTTGACAAGGTTCTAACTGATTTTTATTAAATTAGGAGAATAGTAAATAAATCTTTTTTTCTTTTTTTTCAAAGTCTAAACATAAATATTTTTGTGATTATTTTTTATTTATTTATTTTAACTTATACATTACCCAAAAAAAAAAAAAAACAAACAAATAAAAAAAACTGTAGTAAAATAACTTTAAATAAACACTAAAAGCATTAAAAGATTTTTTTTTAATTCTCCGAATGTAAAAAATACCAGTTAAAAACAACGTCAAACCAACGCGACGAACTGTGTTTGTATCTTTCTTAAAACATAATTATCGCGTAACTTGGAACCTTAAATATCTTAAACTATTTTATAATGTGTAATTAGTTTTTTGATCGCTAAACGTTAAATGGAAAAAATATGCTCGATATTTGTATTAAGCTTGCTTTAAAGTTCGTTAAGAACTAAAATAGTTTAGTAGTGATGTACGGATGGCAAAGGTCGATTGAGGCTAATGATAGGGTTTAATGTATGTATATAAAAATAATACCTTAATAATAGATATGCAATTTGCATATATACGGTGCGCCTATGCACCGGTTTGGTTTGGCTTTATAGCCAATGCCGATGCATTGGGCAATCCCAATTAATCAACCAATGCCATTGGCTGAGTATTCGGCAAATAGTTGAGCCGAATAATTGGCTACTCGTTACCAATAGCATAGGATAGTAGGTCGAGTCACTACTGATGTATACGTACATGTTATATATATATATATATATATATATATATATATATATATATATATATATATATATATATATATATATATATATGTATATATATATAATTTATAATCCTTAAATTATTAAAATACCCTTATATAAATACATTAAAAGCTATTACTAGCCAAATTCGGCCTTTGCCATCGGTACATCACTACAGTAGTTTAGTGAAGTTAGTTCTGAAGAAAATATAGATAGTTCAAATGAAATCCTAAAGGAAGAATTGAATTTGATTAAGAAAAATGATACAAACTGTAAGATGTACGAAAACACTTCACAACGAAATAAAATAAAAATAAAAAAATAATAATGAAGAATCAAAAACGATAAATCAACTAATACCGGGAATTCCGATAACGCATTTTCATATCCAGTTAACGAGTAATCAGTTTTTTTAGCTGAAAGTGTTTTAGACTACAAATATAATTCTAGAGTTTCAAATTCGCAAGTTGTTTTATAAGAATAAACTGAAAAAAAATGCAATCCTGATGATAAACCAATATTCGTAGATTTTTTTAGTACTCTTTTGTCTCACAAAAGCTGTTTTGTTTCTGTAAACAAAAAGTTGAGAAACATGGCTAATGAAGCAATTGTTGACGTCTATATAAAAAAACCTGGTTTGAGGTGTTGCATCATTCAACTTTGTCAATTGTCAAATCTTTTTGACAAAGTATAGAGATGTTATCAATTAGTAAACCTAATAAAACCTAATAAATTATATAAAACTTAAAGAAAAAAAGTTTAAAATCGTTTCAAAACAAATTCTTGAATCTGAACTTTAAAACTCGTATTTTCACAACTTCATGGATAAAGCAACTTTAATCGAGTACAAATGTCTCAAAATAACTGGATTTACAAGAGAAAAATTTATTGAAATAAGCAAATCACTTGATGAAATTAGAAATTCATTCCAGCCCTCTAAAACCAAGGTTTTGGCAAATTATCTATTCTGGCTCAAATTTGGATTGAATCATTTGACAATACCAATGCTTTTTAATTTGGATTTTAAATTTTATAAAAATCGGTTACTTCAACAAGTCAGAGAGTCACTCACCATTGATTTTGTTCCAAATAATCTAAGCGTGAATCCAAAGAAATGAGCTATAAAAAAACAATAGCCTTATTGCTAAAGAGATTTTTCAAACAAGTGATGATTAATTGATATTATTAGTAGATGTAACTTATTGCTTTTGTCAAAAGAGTAGCAAAAACGTTTTTAAACGTTAAACATGCAGTGTAAAAAAGAAACACTTTCTAAAGCCAATAGTGATTTGTTCTTCTAACGAATATATCTTAAAAATGCTTATGGCCTTTTCAAAGCAACAAAAAATGACGCGGCATTATTAAGTAAGATTCTAATCAAAGACCAAGGCTTATGTTCTTTAATTCGCCCAAACGACGTCATTATATTAAATTGCGGATTTCTAGATATTATTGAAGAGTTCAAGAAAGAGTATAAACCTGATCCAAATATGCCAGTTTGTCTTATAAAAGACCAGAAACAGTTAAAAACTTTGAAAGCAAATCAATCATGCTTCGTTACAAAGTCTTAAGGGGTTATCGAATTTATCAATAGCTTTTCTAAGTAATTGTTTTGAGCCTTGGATAAGATTCGCAACATAAGCCTCGTTCATACGCTAGATGATTACCCGATTGCTGCCGCATTTAATAATAAACATTTTGAAAGATTACTCTTCAATATTGACAAAAAAGCTAGAGTAGAAGTCGAAGTAAAAGTCAAAGTAGATACCATTAGATTTATGAAAGAGAGCCATTATAAAAAGAACTTAGTCGAAGCATTACTTAAAGAAAAAAAGCTTCACCATAAAAGTGCCTATACTAAATTGGAATCCCAAGATATTAAAAATTTTCCGTACTTGATTAAAGCACAATACAAACCTATATAACTATAGGTTCCTATTAGCTTAGACAAAGCTTGAGTTATATATTGGAGCATCTTAGCAAAGGAAAATACGAGTTAAGACTTAGTCGTTTCAACCCAACGTTTTAAAATAATAAACTTAAATGTCTGGCCTGGGCACAGTAAAATGACTAAATACATGGTATAGCTTAGGTATTTACCCATCATTAATGATCAATTTGGCACTGATAATTGGTATTGTACCTGTAAAACAGAAATGCTTATGTCAGTTGCTGTAGTCACATCGCAAGAGTTATTTTATTTCTTTCAAGTGACAAAAAAAAAATTTTAAATTCCAGCTGATTCGATGTGGTCTGTTTTACCACGATACGAGTGACGATAAGAATGAAGATGTTAAACAAGTAAGCGAAAAGAAAATAAAAAATTAAAAAAATGGCATAAGGTTAATATTTTGGTTGAGTGAGTCAGAAATAGATAAAGTTCAAAACTCTGACAAGGAGAAAACTTTTCCAGATTATTTTTTACTGATATCGTCATCACCATATAAATTCAAAATCTTTCAATCACAAAATAAAAGCAAAAACCTAAAATGGCTCTTCTCAAAAGTGCCTAAATGGAGATCTAAACGCACTTATAAAGTCTAATTCAACAGCTATCATTATTAATAAAACTTTTACAATAGATTAATTTCATTTATCTCTTTGGACATTAGTTCAACTTAGTTCAACTTCAATTAGCCCACCAAACTTGATAAATTTTTTGCAAAACAGTCCTTTAAAAAAATCTTCATTTGAAATATTTCAGCTAATAAATAAAAATAAATGGATTAAGAAAAAACTAATAGGGTAGTCAAAAACTGTATAAATTTACCAACTATATATATATGGATTAAAGCGCTCTAATAGATTGTTTTTAATTTGTGTATGAGTTTTTCATTAAGTATTTAGCTGATTTACAATCTTATGAAGCCACGATGCAAAAACTCTAAAATTAATCAAAAGTGACTAACAAAGGACAATTTTTTCGAATGGGATATTAGCGGTGCCGTGCTATATAAGCAAAAAGGAAGACTATGCTCTGTTTGCGGCAGCATTATGATTATTAGAAAATGCTTTTTCTAAGAAACCTCTTTTTTTAATCGTAGAAACAGCCCAGCAATTAATTTTTACAGTCGATGACTTACCTGACGAGCTTTTTCTGGAGAACTGAGCAACCTGTCGTTTTTTGAGTCGTGCATTTTGAAAAAACATTCACTCTTGATCAACTTTTCAGCTAAAATTGATATTGTACTTGATTGCCGATCTTTATCCAACTCAACATGACTTGGCTATACTTCGCCAGTCGGTTAACAAAAGCTTCAATTTTTTGAGTATTAAAAATGTAAAAGGTCACTTTAATTTGAACGGGTTCTTAAGTATGAAAGAAAATTTTTCAAAGTTTTTTATATATTTTTTGAATATAGAATAGTTAAAAAAGAAAAAGTTCAGTATAATTCTTAACACGTATTATTGTTTTTACTCTTAAAAGTAAACATATTTTAACAAAAACGCATAAAAAAGTGGTGTCTTTTAAGAATGTTGCGAACAGGTTTCTCAATATGTAATTTTTTATTTATAACGAGCGTCTCTTAATTATTAAAAAACTATGTATAAGTTTTAGATCTCGCTCGACAATAGGGGTACCAAAGAGGATGTCTTACTTTGTCGTACTCTTTGAAAAAAAATTGGGCAAAGTCAAAAAATATTTTGGAAAACATTTAGCTTTGTTTCAAACAAACAAAAAATTAAATCATCATACTTTCTACTAAGCGTCCACAAACGCCCGAAAAGATTTTTTTTATTATTTGTTTTTTAAAAATAAGTTCTAGAGAAAAAATTTTCTTTGATTTGTCTCATAAACAAATAACATAAATTACAGGATTGAAATCTTTTTGATTAAAAAAAAAAATTCTACGAAATAAAGAAACACATAGATGAAGTGTAGTGTAATGCTTTACTCATATTATTTAATGCACGAAAAAATTTTAAGTTTAGATAAAAATTATTGTTTTTTGTAAATTATAATTTGATGTTAGGTCATATGGTTATCATGATCAACCTGCTACTGTCAACAAGTAATCCTGTGCAATCTGTTTCCTGTCTTGCTGCATTGTAGAATTCGCTATCTAAGCAAAGGCTAGAAGAATTGTTTTTTCTGTCATCAATAAAATCTAATACCTGCAATGCCTATGATAGTATTTTTTTTTGTCTTTTATATAGTTGAAGGTGTCTTAGTTACTGTATTAGCTCACCTGTAATTTATTGTATATGTATGTTTCTGATCTGCGTCAACCTCTGGCACGGTGTTCGCTCACTCTAAAGTGTGAGTGAACTCCGCGCTCATCAATCTTACATATGTTATTTGTATGCTTGTATTATACCTAAACCTCTGGCGTGACATTCCTTTTCCTGTAATTTACTATATGTAAACCTGTCACTTGTATTCACACATTCACCTTAAGAACACAAAATTACATATCGTACGGGTAAGTGAGCATTGCGCTAGAAGTTAATGGTGAGGAAACACCGCGCCATAGATTTAGGCAGAACGCAAACTTGCCTAATATTTATGTTTCTTTTTTCTGTCTAAACCTCTGGCATGGTGTTTTTTACCCATAAGTTTCTATTTTATGTTTGTCCTCTTCTTAAATTTTTGAAACAGTGTGAGCTAATCTACCAATTAGTAGCTTCTACTTCAAAACCTATGCTTACCTTATTTTCCAGTATTCTGTTAAATACAATGTTTTTACAAATGCATTTCCAAAACATACTCATAAATTTTTTAAATTGCTATTTATAGAAAGTAACATCTTTTAACTATTTCAGCCCAAATCAGGTTCTGGATTTTTACGATCACGCTGCTGCTGGTATTATGTAATCCATTACTAACATCTCTATGCCTTTCTACCTTGCAGGTTTTGCTTTTTTTAGACAAATACTAGAAGATATAAACTAAGATTTTAAATATCTTTGCCGTTCTTGGTCGTGTAAAAGCTAAAAATAGTATCTCAATAAAAATACTCATTTTGGGCAGATACTAACTGCACCCTGGTACTGCCTTTTTCAAGGCATCCTTGGAAAATACTTTAATATTAAAAAAGGTTCTGTTGACCAGCTTTAATCCCTTATTTCATCTGTTAGACCAGCAGAAAACAATATAACTGTATAATAAAGTTTCCTGCCTATAATAAAAAATGCTGGATCTTTTTGACTATACTCATAGATTTTTTCTGGCAGCTCCTTGATAAAAGTTATTCAACTATTATATCCAAGATATCTTGTTAAAACTCTTGTATCTTGATAATTGGAGCATAACTCTAATGAACCGCTAAAAAATGCCTATATAGGCCCATTGCAAATCCATTTAAATAATGTTTTTTGGGAAGTAACTATTAAACGTTTTGTAATTATAAGTAAATGCTAAGATAACTGTTATAGTTTAACTTGATATATTTAGTGTAAAAATAGAGAATGAGTTTAAATTCTTAAACACAATTTAGTAGTAGTAGTAATA
This sequence comes from Hydra vulgaris, assembly GCF_038396675.1. Taxonomy (NCBI): domain Eukaryota; kingdom Metazoa; phylum Cnidaria; class Hydrozoa; order Anthoathecata; family Hydridae; genus Hydra; species Hydra vulgaris. The sequence continues at coordinate 44,433,492 of NC_088932.1, forward strand.
GTAGTAGTAGTAGTAGTAGTAGTAGTAGTAGTAGTAGTAGTAGTAGTAGTAGTAGTAGTAGTAGTAGTAGTAATAGTAGTAGTAGATTCTGTAGCCGCCCGAAGACGACGAGTGTGTGTATTAATAACACACTTAGACAGCCGTGTCAGTATTAATTTTATTTAAAAGGAGCCGATTGTCTAATTGTGCTTTAAAACTGTTTACTGATTTTGCATTAACTACATCTTTAGGTAGTTTATTCCATGGTTTTGTTATTCTGTTAGTAAAGAATGAGTGTCTTAAGTTGCACTTTGTTTTTTCGCGTTCAAACCTGACACCGTTTCCTCTAGATAATTGAAAATCATTAGGCTTGAAACCGTTTAAAAAGTCCACATTTTCAATCTTATTTAATAACTTATAAGTCTGGATCAAATCTCCACGAAGTCTGCGTTCACATAATGGGCTGAGGCCAAGAATCTCCAGTCTTTCCTCGTATTTCATTTTTGCCAGAGTCGGATTGAGTCTCGTAGCCCTGTGTTGAACTTTCTCGAGCAGTTCTATTTCTCCTTTAAGCTGAGGGGACCACACTGGAACCGCGAATTTAATTATTGGGTGAACAAACGTCACGTATAAGACTTTAAGAGTCTGCACATCCAGTTTCACAAATGTATTTTTAATCATTCCCAGCATTTTATTTGTCTTCGAGCTGCAAAATATAATTTGCTGTCTCCATTTCATGTTTGCTGAGAATAATACGCCTAGATCTTTTTGAATAGTAGTTTGTCCTAGGACAACATTATCCATAAAACAAATGTGTTTTGGATTGTTACTTCCATAATGTATAATTTTGCATTTTTCTTTATTGAATTTCACTAACCATTATTTAGACCAGTCCCAAGCAATGTTTATATCTCGTTGAAGACTGTTTATTTTCTCTATTGAGTTCACATCGATCATTATTTTGGTGTCATCTGCCTAGAGCTTGGCTACATTTCGTATTCTATCCGACAGGTCATTTATGATCAAAAAAAACAATATCGGGCCAAGTACCGATCCCTGCGGAACTCCGCTGTTGATATCGCGCCAGCTCGAAACAGTATCACCGTTAACTACGCATTGCTTTCTATCTTTTAAAAATTCCTCTAACCACTTTAGCAGCTTTCCTGTAATTCCATACGCTTTTAATTTTAAAACGAATCTTTTGTGCGGCACTGTGTCGAAAGCTTTCGCAAAGTCTAAATAAACCACATCTACCGGACGATTCAGTGCGATATTTTCTGTTAAATAATCCACAGTTTCCATGAGATTTGTCGTGCATGATCTAGATTTAACAAATCCATGTTGACACTTTGATAAAAATTTATTGTTCGTAAAATGTGCCAAAAGTCAGTCTTTTATTATGCTCTCCAGAATTTTACACAGCACAGAAGTCAGTGATACTGGTCGATAATTATTCGCTTCTAGCTTACTGCCTTTGTTCTTAAAGATTAGGGTAATGTTTGCAAATTTCCATTGCTTAGGTAGTTTGCTCTTATCAATCGAAGACATAAATATCAATGTGATTGGCATTGCTAGTCCTTCAGCGCAATTTTTTAAAATGATAGTAATTAATTGATCAACTCCACATGATTTCTCAATGGATAATTTGCTTAATCTTGTTACTACGTCACTGCAATTAATTGCACTCTCGTCAAAATCTAAATATTTACCCCCACATCTTGATCCGAATTCTGTTAATACTTGGTCGCCCTTTCTAGTTTAAGAGTTTTAAAAATTTTCGTTCAAAATGTCAACAATCTCACTAGTCGTAATTGTAACATTTCCTTCGACGTTTTTTATCGCTTTAATTGAGCTCTTTACATTTTGTTGATCGTTCACATATTTAAATAGTATCTTCTTGTTTCTAATCGATTTGTAGACCAGTTCGCGTTCGTATTTTTTTCTGGCTTTTCTCGTTTCAATTTTAACTGTTTTACACAATGCTTTGTATTCGTTTACCATATTTTTGTTTTTCCAATGTGTGCAACAGTTTAAATGTCTCATTCTTCTTTTGTTCTTCACAAGTTCTTTTAGTTCATTGTCAATCCAAAAAATTCTTTTACGAGTCCTGTTTTTCGAACTGTGACACGGTATATATTTTTGACAAGCTTCGTTAACATAAAAAATGAGCGTGTCGTACATCTCCTGGACATTAATTGCATCAAAATTGTTTACCCAGTCTGTATTTGTAAAAAATTTGTTCATTCCTGCGAAGTCAGCTTTTTTTAAAATATATTTCCGATTGCTAGCTACAGTTTTTTGTCTCATGGTGATTGAGTGCATATTTAAAGCAAATTACAAGATGTCCTTTGCTTATATTCCCTAATACTGCATTTGTTTCAACTTGAAATAATCTTTGTTTGTTTACTGTGAACAGTAAATCCAATGTATTCTCGTACGTTGATTCGTTTAGTTGAAAAGTAGGTATCGCGACGTGCTGAATTAGAAATTTGTCGTTTATTGTTTCCGAGAAATGATGTTCTATTGGGTGTTCACTGGAATTTATTGCATAAACTGCTCCATCTGACCATTCAATTTTCGGAAAATTAAAGTCACCCATTATTAAAAGATCTTTAAAACCCCCTTTGTCCACATATTCTCTTGCAGTTCTGAAAACATTTCTGAACAGTTGCATATCTACTACATCGTTTGGTCGGTATATGCATCCTACCAAATATTTGTCGTTCCCGAAAACTAGTACAGTCCAGATTTGTTCTAATTCAGTTGTCAATAGCCATTTTTCATTTACTTCATAAGACGTTATTTCGCTATTCACGTAAATACAAACTCCTCCGCCCACGCGGCCATCTTTTCTGTCGCTACGATATAAGCAAAAATTTTCCACACACGTAATTGAAGTTTCACTAAACCATGTTTCCGTTACTCCGATTATGTTTGGTTCATTCAGGTGACACAATACTTTAAATTCCTCAAACTTGTTGTTTAGTGAAGTGGCGTTCAAATATATACAGGATAAATACGATAAATTTTCGCTTTTTTTCGCTTTCATTTTTTTTTCTCTATAATTGTTTTTTAAATCGCACAATCTCGTTTCCACGAATCCCATATCGAAAGGGCGAGTTGGCGTCAAGCTTCGAATTTAAGTCGTTTCGTTTCTTCCTCAACTCAAAGTCCTGTAGTCTCTCGGCCTCTGTCAAGTCTGGGCATACATAGACTTCTTTAAAATCTTGCTTTTCTCTTAGCTTTTTTGACGCGAGTAAGAGAGGATTTCTTTCGCCTTCGGATAACTCAAGTAGAATCGGGCCTGGTTTGGCAGCGTTTTTTGATTTGAATCTCCTTAAATGTATCGGTTTAACATTTTCTTTTCCTATTGTTTTTAGTAAGTCCTCAATTGCTTTCTTGTCTTCTTCAATTTTATCTTTTCTCTCAGTTTAGCTCGACTCTTTAATTCCATGTATAATGACGTTCTTTTTGCGTTTCTTTCGCTCCTCCTGCTCATTAATTGCTGCGTTAACTACAACTAGTTGTTCTTTCGGTTTTTTTGCGTTTCGCGACACCACATTAACCCAATCATTTCCAATGTTCACTGTTGAAGTCACAGCATTTAGTGTTTTGTCCTTTAGCGTTTTAACTCTTTTCTCTAATTCCACAATTTGATTATCTTTCACAACAATCGCTGTTTCAAGAACAGATGTTCTCTTGATTAGCGCTTCTATTTCCGTCTTGGTTACCATTTTTTTGTGGTGACGGTATCCAAGCAGCCAATTTTATTTTTATTTTTTACGATATTTGTTGTTAATTGAGATAAGATTTAAATTGTCCCTCGGGATTATATACTTCAGAGTTGATACGGTTGGTTGAATATATTAATATGTGATATTAGATTAAAAGCTAAGTTGAAACTAAATTTATAACTTGAGTTTACCAGTTCTGTTAAAAATCACAGCGTGAAAGCAGAAAGTATACCAAAACCAGTAGACCAGTATTAGTAAACGATAAATCTGCTCCAAACAGTGAAAACAATATACAAAGTATTTTGTATACATATACCAAAAAACTGAATAACTTTATTAGGCTCCAATAACACGTCCGATCTCTTTAATTAGTTTTTTTTTTAAATTTATAAAAAAAAAACGCCATAGTGTTGATTACTGCAACGAATTAGGTATATATTTAAGTAAAAGTACTTTATTATATTTGATAAGTGTGTTTATAAACATTGTGTACCTGTTATTCAATATTTGTACACAGAGATGTAAAATTTTATGCTCTCAAGATTCTCAAAAATCCTCGCAAAAGAAAAAAAGAATTCTTTACTTCTTGAAAAATAAAAATCATCAGGAAATGTCAAACACTAGCAGAAGGATGTACGCTGTATTGGATTGCAGGTTATTAGTAGGAAGGTAACGGCGATAATAATTTTAATACTTGAAGATTTTTTTTTACATCTAAACCCAGTAAACAGTATTTTAATGGATTTTAAGTGGACCTATATAGGCAATTTTGAACGGTTCATTTGAGTTTTGCTCATCGGTTGCCAAGTGGATCATTAGTGGCAGCCGTCCCAAATGGCTAGCCAAAAATTTTATTTCGGCGGCTGCCACTAATGCTAGACAAAGCAACCGATGAAAAAAACTCAAATAAACCCCTAAAAATTGTATATATCGGTCTACTGATATTCTGCAATAAAATGTTTGCTGGGAAGTTACTTTGTAATCTGAAATTGCGAAACTGACATATTTACATAAAACGTATGTGCACTTAGTAATATGTATAAAAGGAAAATTGAAAAAATGTTCATGTTTATATTTAGGCTATTTAGTTGAAAAAATAAAAAGACTTTCTCTACTAGACTGGAATACAGTTCCCAGCAAACATTGCTTTTTTGAACTGGCAGTGGACCTATATTGGATTTTTTTTAGCGGTTCACAGGAGTTTTGCTCATTGGGTGCTGAGTGAACTAATAATGGAGGCCGCTATAAATAGTTAGCCTAAAAATTTTTAGCATGTTAGCAATGGCTAGTCAGTGGCTAGCCACTTTTGGCGGCAGATTACTGGTCCACTAAGTAATCAATGAGCAAAACTACAGTTGTTTGTTCAAAATTTCTGTATAGGTCCGCTGAAGTTCGGCTATATATTGTTTGCTGGGTAATTTCTGCTTTTACATAAAGGAAAAACTTTACAAATGACCTTTAAACTCTACTTAGTAAAACAAATACATAATAGGTTTTAAATGCATGGACTTCAATAATGGACACCTTAACTTTACCTTATGATTTAAATAGAAAATTTAATAACTGCTGTTTTAAAGTTACTTTTTTCAATTAAAACTGAGAGCCTTTGCTGGATAACTTACGGATACGAAGTTATCAAAAGGTTGTTCACCTATGATCAAAATGATAAATTATTATTGATACAATACTTAATGATATATAATGACATAATACTTAACTTTACATTACTTAACATTATTATTGATGCAATACATAACACTAAACTAAACAAAACATTTTAATTTCAAGATGCAAACAATTAGCAAAAATACTAAGCATGAAAAATTTAAATACTTAAAGCAGAGAACTAAAAACATAAGCAGTAAGAATTTAAAGCTACATATTTTGCAAATAATATCGAATAAAATCTCACTAAAAGTTTTAAAAAAAGCAAACGTTATAATTTTTAAATAACCTTAAGAAATTAAAGAAAATGGAGAAAACAAACCTTACCATTTATTTCTTTTACCTTTTGTCTTCAATATAGGGGAAAGGCGCCTATGATGGCATACTTAACTTTGAAGCTTCATTATTCAGTATCCTGAAGAACAATTATAAAAGTTTTGATATGGATACATTCCTTGTTACATCTAGAACAATAATTACTCTGGCAGTTTTCATCAGTTTTATTTTTTTTATAAGTTATTCTTAATGCAAAAAAAAGCACAAGTATGCCATCATAGGCAACCACTGCTCCTATGATGGCATAGGGGAGGATGGGGATGGGGTTAGTTAGGATCGAGGGTAACTTAATGATTTCATTTAACCTTAGAGTCTTCCCTCAGAAAAGCCAGAAATTACTCAAAAGCATCCTAATTTACCATTCCATGCTACACACCAGCATTGTAAAATTTTGCGCATGTGCATAGGATATATTGCGTTTTACGTATTTTTTAAACCAAAATTAAATTTTGGAGCATCGCTTTTTTTTTAACTTTACTTAAAAATAAGTTTTTCTTATAAAAAAAAAAGGTTTCCTATTTCGTCAATATTTCAACACCCCCAACTCGTCAGTATGCCATCATGGGTAAAAGTCATCATTTTCATTAAAACAAGCTGTGTCTGCTTTGTTCAAAAGATAAAATTAAAGTAACTATTCCACTAAATGCACAAAACTTGAATACAAAATGCATGAAAATTTCATTTCTGCGCAGTTAATAGTAAAATCACAATCTTAAATATATGAAGGAAATAAAACTACAACAGCACATCTCAAAATCGATTTTTGTTGATTATAAAAGCAATACTTGTGCACAAGGGACGTTTTTTCACTAAAACTAATGTAAAGTCAGTATAGTCATGTAGGTCAAATCATTTTTTTACCAAAACCAATTTTAATGGAAATATAACCGGAATGCCATCATAGGCGCTATGCCATCATAGGCGCCTTTCCCCTATATTTATTTTTTTAATCCTTTTATTTAACCATAAAATCAAAAATTACAAATTTAATTATAATTTACAAAGTTAGGTTCGGTGTCACTCATGTAGTTAAAAACTAGTCAGTGGAGTGACACCTTAATAAAATAAACAAATAAAACAAAAAAATTTAAGGCAGAGAAATAGTAAAGAAAATAAACTACATTAATACAAGTAATAAAAAAAAAAGTAATTGGAACAATAATCAGAACAAAAATTTTGGTAGAAAAATAATTTCGTAACAAATTTCGAAAAAAAGCAAAATAAAGGCAAATTTAAATTAAAAAATATATACATACACTACTACATACAATATAAAAGTATACGCATTACATAGATTAAAAAATAGAATAAAAAAAAGTAAATATAAGATATAGAAAAAGCAACAATAACTAAATTGACAAAGAAAAATGCAAAAAAAAAATACATTCAACATTTTTTATATACATAAATACGCGACATATAAACAATGTACAAAATTAATAAAAATTGTTCATTTTCTTTTCTTTCCATAAAGTATTAGTATTAGAAAAAATTTTAGTTCTTTGTTATTAAATTCCATTTTTGAAGACTTTTTTGTTCTAACTTTGTTTTTTTTGTTTTGGTTATTTCCTTATTTTTTATTTTTATTTATTTAAAACCTCTATTCTTGTTTATACACTTTATTTTTCCAAAATGTTTTTAATTTTTTTTTCTTCTTCATAAAACTTTTTTTTTTAATTTTTACCGTTAAACAAACACTTCCTCCATTTGCGATGTCATTGCAAAGTGAGTTTTTAATTTAAGATAACTATTATATGACTGTGACAAAAGTATAACACACGAGTTTTTAATGAAAACACCTGCTTTAAATGATAAAATCAAACTTTTCTTTTACATGATGCATTATAATAACAATAATACATTCTCTATATTTATATCACAATAATACATTCTCTATATTTATATCACAAAGATATCGTTTTTCTTATTTTTCAATGTTTATTTAATATAATTTATTTTTAAAAATTTTAAATTTTATTCAAATCTATAGGTAAATTTAACTTTTCAAAACACACACAAAAATTGAAGCATGTATTTGCAAGTTACCATAAGGTGAATCAGTTGGAAAAAAATTTCAATCGCAAGTCAAATGTGTGTTAACAAAAACCTGTTATTAAAGGACTTAAAGTATTTTAAATAAATTTACAAAGTTGCCATGCTCCCGTAAATTAAGGAATTATTTTTCTAACTATGCACGAAGGTAGAAAGACAACAGAACTTGATGATAATGGTAAAAATCTCCATCGAAACAAAAAGTTAAGTCTAGTTCAAATAATGGTTTGAATACAAACGAATCAGAGTTTAACTTTTAATACGTTTTGTCAAAAGCAACTTTTAATACAATATAACACAATTATATTTCATTATATATATAACACAAACATATTTTATTACCAATATGGCACAATCATTTTTTATTATCAATATAATACAATCATTTTTTATTGCAAAGCGAAGAGCCGATGAAAAAATGTAACATGTTTTAAAACATGTTAATTGTATCTGACAATGTGTTCACAATGCTGCTTTTGAAACAAGAATTAGACAAATAGACGTAATATTGTTTATCAAACGTACTAATTAATGCGCTTTTAAATTTAGAAATAAAGTAAGAATATTTATAAATGATGTCGTACAAGTATAGATATAAAAAACTATTTATATCTATACAAAGCATGTATGTTATATAAGCAAGTAATCGCCTATACATTATGCAACACCAAATTTAGTTTTTAAACAAAACAAAAAGAAAGCAAGATTTTCTTCGTAGAGCCTTTGATAAAACCAAAATTTAAATTAGCTCTGTGTGTCCAATGAAAGTCTTCTGAATTTTCTCATTTTGCATTTTTTTAACAATATTTGCTTTGTGTAATTGATTGATTTTGGCAAGGTATGATTATGTAAAATAGAAATAAAAAACAATAAAATAGAAGTAAAAAACACGTCCATAGATGGAAACTTTTGGCACATCAAAATTTATTCAACATCGAGAAATGATGGACTTCAAGAATAGTTTTATTACTGCAGTTAGAAATAAGCGATTCCATAATTTTCAAAATTTTATCAAATTAATCATCTTTTAAGTATGTCTTGCATTTAAGGTTTTATTAAACCCTTCGAAATCTATCAAAGGCAATACCCTTTATTTCTCCATCAAATGCAAAATAGAACCTTTTTTTTATAATGGGTGATAAATTGGCAGAAAAATTAGAATTTAGAAATCGGAAATCAGAAATGCGAATCCAAATTTGTTTTCAGGAAGTTGTTATACTCAAGATGTGATTTAAAAAATAATTTCTAATCAATCAATTCATATATTCTGAAATAGTTGTTACATTCACGGAAGTTTACAAATAGTACATGTACTAATTCAAAGTAAAAACCTTGTAAATAAAAGCTACTAAATATATTGTTAATGCTAATAGTAATAATCATCCACAGCTGTAGCAAAGCAAACATTAAAAGTTAAAAGAGTAAAATACTAAAAATGATAAGAATAAGAGTGGTAGTAGTAACAATAATAACAATACAATGATAAGAGTATAATGATAATATTAAAAATAAAATGACAATAAAAATAATTACAACAATCATAAAAAGAATAATATTAATTTAGTATTTGTCACACACATACACCTTTTATTAATGTGATTTATATTATTATCATATTTTAATAATGTGATTTATGTTATACTGTGATTTATTAACTCAAATAGATAATCAAATATATTATTAACGTTGGTTATATAAAAACCTTACACGACAGTAATTATGAAAATGTCAGAATATAAAATTATGTTTATACAAACATTACGTTACATACACACATATATAGACACATATATAAACACACACACACACACATATATATATATATATATATATATATATATATATATATATATATATATATATATATATATATATATATATATATATATACATACACATATATATACATATACACACACACACACACACATATATATATATACATATATACACATACATACACACAAATACATATATATTTATATATACATATATATACTTACATACACACGCACACATATATATACACATATAAATATATACAAATAGACACATTCACACACACACATCCATGTATACATATACACATACATACATACATATACACCCACACTTATTCACATGCACTTATCACAAACACTTATACATAGATACACATATCTTTGGATTTATAAACTGTATTTGATTAGGAAGTAATGGAATAGATTACTCTTAAAAACATAAATTGAAGGAAGAGCTTTTAGGTCATAGGGAAGGTTATTCCAAGATTTTATACTTTGGTTTTATATGGACTTTTATCCATAAGTAACAGAACGATGATTTAAGACTGCAAGATTCAGATTATCAGTTGATCGAAGATAGTATCGGTTATTTGTATTTTTTGGGAAGAAATTGTTGAAGATAAGAGGTAGGTTTTTGTGTTGGTGGTTCCAGACAAACTGACAATTCAAAAAATGAACAAGGTCACATAGTTTAAGGATCCTAGAAGTAAGAAAAAGCACATTAGGGTTGGATTTGTAATTCTGAAAATGTATTATTTTTTAAAGCTTTGTTTTGAAGATGAGATATCCTTAAAACTTCTTGCTGTTGAGTTTGTCCCCATATTTGATAAGCATATCGTATATGCGAGCCAAAAATGGCATGATATATGTTTAATAATGCTTTTAGATTGACATAATGGCGAACTTTAGCCAGCATTCCATTTGATCTGCTCAATTTTAAGGCTAAGTCTTTGAGGTGGGATACAAACGATAGGTTGGAATCAATTATATTTCCAAGATATTTAATTGAGTTTGCAGGAATGATTTTCTGGCCACTTAATCTAAAGTTTAAATTTTTATTGATTTTTGTTTTTTTAGACTTGAATATGACCAGTTCAGTTTTGTTACAGTTGAGGGTAAGCTTAATTGAGCGAAGCCACAGAATTAAATTGGCAAGATCATGATTAATGTATTTGTTAATTTTTTTTAAAGATTTGTTGATAATGAGCAAGTTAGTATCATCAGCAAAGTGGTAAGGAGTTGCATACTTAATTGAGTTATTGAGGTCATTAATATAGAGAAGAAAAAGTAGTGGTCCTAATACTGAGCCTTGAGGAACACCGTTGGAACATTTTATTTGAGTAGATTTTGAGTCACGGACTGAGACAAACTGAGATCTGTTGTGAAGGTAGGAGGTAAACCATTTAAGAGGTATTTCTCTGATTCCATAATGTTCTAATTTCTTGAGTAGGATAGAATGATCTACTGTATTAAAAGCTTTTTGTAGATCTACAAAGACACCGCATGCAAAGTTTTTATTATCAAGAGCTTTTCTAATTGACTCATTAATTTTAATAAGTGAGTGAGTCGTGGAATGATTAGCACGAAACCCATACTGGTGTTTGTAAAGGCATTTAAATTTATTCAAAAATGCATAGAGCCCCTTATGCATAGCTTTTTCGAAGAGTTTGCTTAGGTTTGAAAGAAAAGAAATTGGTCGGTAGTTAGACATATCATTATAGAACCTTAAACCTCTTAAATATTGGAATGACTTTAGCAACTTTGAAAGCTTCTGGGAATAAACCGTTTTGAATAGAGTTATTTATAATAATACTGAGAGGTTTAGAAATTATGTCTAGAATAAGTTTAATAAGGAATGTAGGAAGGCTATTAGGACCAAAGGTTTTTCCAGTTTTAAGAGTGGTTTTAATAGGACCAGAGATTTCATTCTCTTAGACAGGATCAATGAAGAACGTATTAGAATTTGGAGAGTTAAAATAGTCAGTAAATTTGGATGTTGAGGGTATGTTTTTTTTTTGAAGTTTGTTTTGGATAGTAACAAAAAAGTTGTTTAACGTATTCGATACAGTAGTTGGATCTGTTATAATATTTTCTTTCAATTTAAGTTTGAGAGTTGAACTATAGTAAAAAGGTTTTATATTAATGATTTCTTTTATCCCTTTCCAAGTATTCTTAATATTGTTAATTGTATTAATTGTAAGTTTTTACTAAAATAGGTTGTGTAATAAAATTTTTTACTACTTTTTAGTAGATTGCTGATTCTGTTTCTATAAAACCTAAATTTAGAAAACAGCTCATTTATAGTACTAATATCTTTACATTTAGTGTGTTTTTTATATAGTTTGTTTTTAATAGAAATAGATTTAAGTATGCCATTGGTGATCCATGGTTTTGATTTAAGTTTAATTTGCTGCTTAGTTAACTTTTTGTATGGAGCATGTTGGTCTAATATTTTTTCAAATGTCTTTAAAAGAAAACTGATAGATTGATTTGCATCTTCATCTTTTTTAATATATTGTTGGAAACATCTTCAACAAATATATTTTTGTTAAAGTTCTTGAAGCATCGCCTGTAGGATATTCTTTTTTTAGGGTGATTAGTTTTGTTCTTAGAATGCAGATAAATTGAGCCATATGATCAGATATTGAAATAATAAGATTGCCAGAGACTTGGTCAGGTGAATTGAAGTTTATAAAGATGTTATCAATAAGTGTTTGTGATTTAGCTGTTATGCGTGTCGGTAGAATAATAACAGGATGTAGTGAAAAAGAAATAAGCGAGTCAAGGTAGCTAGATATAGGATTAAATTCATTATATTTTAGTAAATCCATATTAAAATCCCCCATAAGTAAAATACTTTTTTTTTCAATATTTAGCTTATCTAATAGTGGAGCTTAGCAATTGTTAGTGAAATCGTCTTGATTCATAGACGGATGTCGATATATGCAGCCAACTATTATATTTTTTAAGTGAGGCTTTATAATTTCAACAAAAATGGATTCAAGATATTTGAAAGAGTAGATCTTTAGATCGTTGCGAACTAAGTAGTTTAAATTAGAGTTTAGATATAGAAGAGCACCCCTTTTTTAGCCTCAGTGGGACAATGTTCAATGTTAAAACCATTAATAGATATGCTTGTTATATTTGAATCATTTACATATAAATTTGACTGAGTAATACCTATTGCCAAAGGTAATGTATTAAGAGTGCTAATAAAGATGCACAGATCATCAATGTGATATGGTAAAGAAGCAATGTTGAGATGAATATAAAGATCTGAATTAGGATTAACTTTTTTATTGAAATCTATGATGTCATAGTATTTACAATTAATTGAATCTTGAGGATTATTTATATCTGAAGTTGAATTTCGTAGACTTGATGTAGTGTCAAGAGAATAATGTAAAGTAGTATTCTTGTGTGAAAATGTTTGGTCAACCTTAAGGTCAGAACGAGAGCCAAATTGAATAGTCTTAGATGGCATAGCGAGGTATTATGATTTTAAAGCAATTTGGTTATATTTAGTAATTTATGATCTTAGAAAAAAATGGAGTTTGTTAGATGAAATATAGCTTGTAAACAGTAATGAATAATAATAAACTCAAGGAGATAAGAGATAATAATACACAACATAAAACATTAGCAACTACGTACAAATACAGCAAAATAGTAATACAATAATACAACAAAGTAAGTAATACAAGTAATACAACAAATACAACAAAAAGTACTAAATACAACAACAATTATAATAAAAAGTACCAAAAAGTATATAGCAATAACTATAATAAAAAATAGCAATATACAGTACTTTAAAAAAGAAAAACGAGTAATTTTAGCATATAAGCAACAATATCATGCCAATATACATAGCAAGATATCATGGAAGTAGTATGATAAATGAATATAAAGGTAGTAAACTAAATATAAATACACTTATAATAATCCAGAACAATAAATACTTAAGTAGTTAAAAAGTTAAAAATAAATAAAATTTGAAATAAAATAAAAAATCAATAAACATGCTAACACTTCCAAAAAACAAATGGTCTCAAATAACAAATACTCAGAGATAGCAAGAAAGAAAAAAAAGAATAATCTTGATATTTTCTTGATACGTTAGTTTTTCTACTAGTTCATGCTTCTTTTCTGCTTATCTGATTAGATCTTTTTATTCAATTAATAAAATTTATCACCCAAGTAATCTTCTCTACTTTCCAACTTTTAAATGATTGAATTCCAAGTTTTAAAGTTCCGAATTTCAAGTTTTGAAGTTATGAACTTCAAGTTTTGATGAAAATGAAATCCGGCTTTTGAATGAATGGATTTTAAGCTTCCAAACTATAAAAATTCTTTATGACTTCAAATATTATTATATCAATGATTAAAACTTTTTAAACACGTCTGCCATTTTTAAATCCGCTTTTGCAACCGAAAGCAGTATGTTTTAGATGTCTAAAAATGGGTTAAATTGTGATGATAGGAAGAGTACTGTCAAGTCCGCATAAACATTTTAAAGTTTGCACAGTAACCCGTATAAATACATTAATAGTTAAACTTTAAACGTACAAACATATTACCAATAATTATAGAACTAAATTCCACTTATATCATAAGTTTAAAATCATAGAATTTTCCAACATTTTAGCTAAAGAAATCACATTCCTCCTTGACCAGTAAGGATAACACAAACAGTAATCTAGATAAATTTTAGAAATAAATTGTTCTCGAGCATTTTGTTGCAAAAGCTAAATGTATTTCTCAGTTTTGAACAGTAATGAATAATAATAAACTCAAGGAGATAAGAGATAATAATACACAACATAAAACATTAGCAACTACGTACAAATACAGCAAAATAGTAATACAATAATACAACAAAGTAAGTAATACAAGTAATACAACAAATACAACAAAAAGTACTAAATACAACAACAATTATAATAAAAAGTACCAAAAAGTATATAGCAATAACTATAATAAAAAATAGCAATATACAGTACTTTAAAAAAGAAAAACGAGTAATTTTAGCATATAAGCAACAATATCATGCCAATATACATAGCAAGATATCATGGAAGTAGTATGATAAATGAATATAAAGGTAGTAAACTAAATATAAATACACTTATAATAATCCAGAACAATAAATACTTAAGTAGTTAAAAAGTTAAAAATAAATAAAATTTGAAATAAAATAAAAAATCAATAAACATGCTAACACTTCCAAAAAACAAATGGTCTCAAATAACAAATACTCAGAGATAGCAAGAAAGAAAAAAAAGAATAATCTTGATATTTTCTTGATACGTTAGTTTTTCTACTAGTTCATGCTTCTTTTCTGCTTATCTGATTAGATCTTTTTATTCAATTAATAAAATTTATCACCCAAGTAATCTTCTCTACTTTCCAACTTTTAAATGATTGAATTCCAAGTTTTAAAGTTCCGAATTTCAAGTTTTGAAGTTATGAACTTCAAGTTTTGATGAAAATGAAATCCGGCTTTTGAATGAATGGATTTTAAGCTTCCAAACTATAAAAATTCTTTATGACTTCAAATATTATTATATCAATGATTAAAACTTTTTAAACACGTCTGCCATTTTTAAATCCGCTTTTGCAACCGAAAGCAGTATGTTTTAGATGTCTAAAAATGGGTTAAATTGTGATGATAGGAAGAGTACTGTCAAGTCCGCATAAACATTTTAAAGTTTGCACAGTAACCCGTATAAATACATTAATAGTTAAACTTTAAACGTACAAACATATTACCAATAATTATAGAACTAAATTCCACTTATATCATAAGTTTAAAATCATAGAATTTTCCAACATTTTACCTAAAGAAATCACATTCCTCCTTGACCAGTAAGGATAACACAAACAGTAATCTAGATAAATTTTAGAAATAAATTGTTCTCGAGCATTTTGTTGCAAAAGCTAAATGTATTTCTCAGTTTTGAACTCGAGGTAGGCCTTGTGTAATTACAATAATATTTGTTTGTTTACTATGCTTCTCCAACTTTTTTTATATATGAACTCACATACCTACATCTCTTCTATATAAATAAAGTTGTTAACTTCCCTCTATTCTAATACAGGTCAGACTTTGTTATCTTTATTTCTTTTTAGTCACAACCATTATATATAAGTCAACTTTTTTAAATCAGTCAAAATCAAATAAGCTCAATCTGCGTCATATAGTTTCTGCTTTGAGAAAAGCTCATATGCACCGTAAGAATCCAAAGGGAACGCTGCCAGCAGCGCTTGCTAGACTAAATTTGCATCTTGCTTGTAAGGTTATAGCGTCATAAATCAAATGAGCGATTTTTTTAAGATGAACTGGTAAAAGTAGTTACAACTTTTTTTTTTCATTTCCAAAACTGTGGATTCAATGCAACAAATGCAGCAAACTATATCACCGCGAGTGATGTTGCCTAACATATGACCAAGATGAATATTACGAGCTTGACAAATGAAACATCAACTTCATATGCAACATGTGTATTCTGTTGTAGTTACATTTAGGATACTGTAGGGTAATATTCGGCTTTAATATAAGTTAGTTTTGTAATTGTTGAAATGTATTTAAACTTGTTTAAAAGAGTGTAAAAAATACGTTCATAGTCACCCAAGATGACGGTGCTTTTTGAGTACTGTTATGTTTTATACAGAAGAAAGGTTCATTTTAATATTCATTAAAAAACAAATAAACATTTAAAATTAAATGCAAGGCTTTGTAACGCAAAAATAAGTAGTTAACACTTACAAGCAAATACAAAAAACAAAAAGTTCATGCCAACTTCAAAATAGGAACTGCAACAACATATAATAAAAAAGGTTCGACTTCTAATTTACTTTGACTTGAAATTTGAATTGAAGTCATTATTAGAATTAGTTTAAATTAGTATGGAACTTTATGTATTTGAAAAAAATATATAGAAAATATAATAAATCAAATGAAAATTTCATACTTTAACATTGAATAAATAAAATTCTTATGTATCCCGGTTGTGGGAAGTCTCTCCAGCAATTTTAACAGTATAATAGTAGTTGGCATCACTCAGATACTTTTTAATTGTAATTTTTGTCCATTTTTGAAGTGTTAATGGTTTTGAAAAAAAGTAATAATTACCATTGCCGTTTACTGGGACATCAATTTCCGCCATTAAGGTATTACTAAAAGATATAATGGCAATTCTGTTTCTGTAACTACAATAACTAATTCCATTAGTAATGTGATTTAGGTTTGCATTTTTAGTTAAAATTGAATTTGAATATAGTTCAAAAGATACTTCATATTCCTTAGGCATTGCTATTGTTCTTAGAAGTTATGATCATTTCCATATTTGTGAGGAACATCTCTAAAAAATTGAAATATTTAAATTTAATTATGCATGTAAATAGTTGGGTGTTATAAAATTATGTTATTAAACAAAATGCTTTACAACAACAGTGTGTCCAGATTTGTTTTAGTTGTTCATAGTATATTAGTATTATACGATTTGATTAGTATAACATGATTTGATTAGTATAACATGATTTGATTAGTTTAACATAATATAAATTATTAAATAATAAATGCATAACAAGTGCAGTTTGATTAGGCTTGCGGTCGAAGTGTTAATAGTGCTAAAAGAGTTTTTTTTAGAACTGATAAGCAGCTGTATTTTTATTACACGATATTAAAAATTTCGGTCTGAAAAAATATATTGAAGACTTTTGCCAGAAGAACAAAACAGAAAAGAAAATATCCAACCACGTAACAAAAAAAAAATTGAGCGGGGCGTTTTTTATTTTATAATGGTAAGGATAATTTCCTTTTCCGTTAAGCAGAGAACTTTTTGTAAGTGGAAATCCGCCTTTACATCGAAAAGATATAAAACGAAACTTAATGATATATATTCTGAGGCTTGTAAAAATGGTGCTCAAACAATTTGCAGCAATTGCACAAGAAATTTAAGTATTTATATATTTACATGATTAAGTAAAGAAACGCATATGTGGGTCATTTAACATCATATATGAAAATCAAAAAACAAAAGAAAATACTAAATTACGAAGTTTATTTCGGAACTTATTATTTTTAAATACCGTAAAATCGCCTTAATTCGGTCACTTAAGCTTTGAAGATTTATTTACCATGCATATATAAAAAAAATTTCAGTTTTTTTCCTAAAACTTACAAAAAATTATTTTTATAATTGATATTGTAAAAATAAAAAAAATTAAAAATAAAAACTTGTACTCAATATTTTGTTTAAAATGAAAACATCTGCTTTGACCGAACTTTCACTACCACCTTATAAGTTCAATCACTATATAAATACTAATAATGTATTACAAACTTAACGTCACAAGTAATGGAAACTAATTTTAAAATGTTGTTTTACTGTAAAATTATGAGATAAATTCGGGTAATACCAGTAACTATGGAGGGCGTTGCCCCTGGCTGGAAAAAAAAGAGTTTTGGGGCACCAAAGAAAAAAAGAAGGAGCACTAAGAAAAGATCTTTTTAAATATAAGTAGTAGTTTTTTTAACTTTTACGGTAATTATTCAATTATTTTATTACTTTGGTCATTGTTACATTTGCTACGCCACTGGTCAATAAAATTAAAAAATATTTTTCAATTAATTTACAAAAGGTTTTTATGATTAATTATTATTTCAATTATTTAACACAAGTTTGCTTTAAATGACCTTTGTATGTTTATTGGCAATTCTTGCGCATATCGTTGACCGTAGTAGAACAGCAATATCCACACAACCATCGTCACAGGACTCGCAAGGCATCCATAATTGTCGTTGAGCTGTAATTTTATCACCAAACAATATATCACAAGCTTGACATTTTTTAAAACTCAAAGAACCGTCAGTTAATTTTGAAATTATGAATAAATTTTTATTTAAATAAAATATCATTGTGCGTATCCATTTTAAAGACGTCAAAATTTACTGGTAAATTAACAGGTAAAGTTACTGGTAAATTTACAGCTAAGTTTACTGGTAAATTTGACATTTTTAACTACACTTAATAACATTTCACAATATTACTGCTAATTGTCTCATTCGTTGTTTTTCCGTTACTGGTAAATTTTATATTTTTAACTACACTTAATAACATTTCACAATATTACTGCAAATTGTCTCCTTCGTTGTTTATCCATGTGTGACCGAAGTTAGACAATTTTAAAATTTCGCTATTTTTTTATAAAAAAAGTAGTTAATTTTCAAAAATTAATAATTTTTTTTGTATATGTAATTAATTTGATAACTCTTAGCATTACTAAAATTAAATTTGATCATTTATTTTAATAACTTGCTCATTTTGGATTTTAATAGTATGCATTTTTTCAAATTGTTGTTTTGCACTGATACCATGATCAGTAAAATGAGCTTCAACGTAAGTTGTTATTTGGAAAGAATATTTTTAATTTCTGGAAAAAATATGGTGTAGTGTGCATTATTCTTATTAGTATTTTACAGAAACAAGGAAGAATAAAGACATATAGATTTTCCAGTGACATTTTGTGTTCTAAGAAAATATTAAAAACAAAAATCTAATGGTATTGTTATATATTGTGTAAATTTTATTACAATGTTGCTGCTTGTTTTATCTACTTAGAGTCTTTTGTTGGTTTCAACGAATTAAAAGTCCTTAGTAATACTTGATTTGTTTTTTTAATGTTGTTCATTGTTGCAATGCTATCATTTGATCACGGTAAATGCTGGAAATGCTTTTATTTGAGTACGGCGGTGAAACAATATTAGGTTATAAAGGCATCAAAAACTTAAATTTGTCAAAATATTCAAGTCTGCAGAATAGAGCAGTGGATTTTGCAACAGAAAAATGTAAAAATTTTAGTATGTTGTGACAGCCACAAGGAGGACACAACATACTGAATTTTACTTATCACTTGATTCTTTAGTATGCCAAATGAACATGTAATCTGCCATAAAATCAATGAAGTGATGAATTTACTCTGTATTGAATACAAACCTAAAAAGAAGCTTTATTGACGCTATAAATCTAAAATTAAAAGAAGTGTTATTACATTATAGCAATTCCTGTTGAATTTACTGTTCACATGATTTCGCATGCCAACAGTGAGTTTCCATTTGAATCTATTTACTACAATACCTACCTGTGTCCCATCTCGAATAATCTAAAACAGTTTGCAGTAATTCTGTCAAGTACAATAAAAAATAAATGCCTAATAAAGCAAAAAAAAGGAATGTGTTGCAAGTAGTAAAAAGGAAATAGTTTCGCAAGTAGTATAAAAGTAAACGTTTCAGAAATATTCAGATTTAGTAATGTTGTTCAAAATTAAAAAGCGTTCACTACGTTAACTGGCCACAAAACAATACCCAAAATCAAAACCTTGCCACTAAATTCTGCAAAATGAAAATTCGGCATTTTTAGAAAACATACCTTAACATAATTAGATAAATTTAAGAGAAAAAATAGGATAACAATTGTTATTACGTCACAATGAATAGCTGATGTGTGTCATTTAGTAAGTTTATATATTTTATCTAGAAAGTGAATTGATAAACTTTTTTATGAAAACAACAATATATATATATATATATATATATATATATATATATATATATATATATATATATATATATATATTTATATATATATATATTTATATATATATATATATATATATTTATATATATATATATATATATATATATATATATATATATTTATATTTATATATATATATATATATATATATATATATATATATATATATATATATATATATATATATATATATATAATATATATATCTTACTGTTACCCGGATTACCAGGAGTTAGATAAATGCTAATGTTTATAATATAATTTATTATTGCAACTCTGAGTTTTCACAATCAACAGGCAAGTAGTTAAAGTTAAATTTTGCATTTTATTTTTTAATATTTGTATTTTCGATCGTTACGGGAGGGAAATTGATTAGAAGTTAGGTTAATAATATTATTAATTTGTTTTTAGTTGGCTAATAATTGTGAAATAGTTATATGTTTAATATTGTTTAAAATAATTTTTATGTGTTAATGTGTATTATTTGTGTATTAAAAAATAATAAAATAAAAATTAAAATTGATATAAAAATATACATAATATTATGAAATATATTACAAAAGCTGTGTATGTAAGTAATTTATTAGTTAGCCTAGAGATATATGGAGCAGATTAGTATAGTTCTTTTTATTTATAGTTGTTAGTCAGGTTTGTAGCGAGCTTTAAAATTTTTGATTAAGAATTTATTTTCGTGGCGGCACTTTAATATAATTTCGGTTCTCTTATTTAACAGTTCTTCAGGTTTTGGATATGATATAATAGTAAATTTTTATATATATATTTATATATATATATATATATATATATATATATATATATATATATATATATATATATATATATATATATATATATATATATATATATATATATATATATATTAGTAGAATATCACTTAACAAAATTTTTTTCCATTTAACACTGTGTTTCATCAACAAAGATTCATCAGAAATGGATGATCAAATTAATAAAACTTCAATTTATACCAAAAAATAAAATACAGCAAGTTGCAAATGTCTTAAACTACTGTAAATTTTTACACATTTGTGGAATTTGCTGACACTATTATAAAAAGAATTCTTTAGAAATGATTACTTATGCTATTTTTTTAAATGTTTTTTTAAAAAGGTTGTTAAGGTAAATATTATTTGAACTCATTTATTTTTATAGTTTTTTAATAGAAACTTATTTTCGTGCTTACATTTAGAAATTAATTCCGATCTTTTGTTTAATAAGCATTTTTGATTTGCATGTGTAATTATTTTAAATTTTTCTTGTAGGCATAGTATGCATTTTTTGGAAATATTGTTATATGCAGGCGCTGTTTTAAGGATAGACCAATTTAGTATAAAGTCATCAATATTTTTTTCTTTTATTTCCCATATATATTTTGACAGCATGGTGTCTTTTAAATACCTTTTATTCTTGAAAGATTGCTTTTGATTGGCAAAACGTTTTTTCCATTCACCCTCTGTTATGCCAATATATTGTTTATCAGGTACATTCTTAGAGGAAACAACACATTTATTTACCACATTTTTTGATAAACAACTTCCTCTCATTGGACAGTTGATTTTTTGTTTACAATTACAATTTTCTGTAGTTTTTTCATTCAGGATTTCTTTTTTGTTTAACAAAGCCTTATTGTGACCTTTTACAATTCTTTCCATATTTTTTGTGCAACTGTAGCTAACTTTAATTGTATTTCGATTAAAAATTTTATGCAATTTATTAGATCGCGGGAAATGCTTATCGACCTATTTTAAAAACACTTTTCCTATGTTAGTAGAAACATTTTGCTATATGGCAGGTTGAACTAAATTACATTTCTAGTTCTATTTCGTTTTTTTGTATTCTTTTTTTCAGGGTCAAATTTTAGTTCAAACTTTTCAAAACCACTTTTTTTTGAACTTGGGGTAGATGGTTAGAGTTAATGTTAATATATAATAGTTCATCGTTTGGTTATTTAAAAGGCTTATATGAATTTTCAGAGAGGTTAAACGTGACATCAAGAAAATTCACAATTTTTAAATTTATGTTTAACTCGACTTGAAAGCCAATTTTTTAAAAATTTTTATTATATTTTTTCTAATTTTGTCGAGCTGTGGACCATATTTTTTACGCATTACTATTAAACCATAGTCGCGATAAAGGCCTAAATCTTTTATATCGATTATTTTACTTAACAAATCTAAAATATATAGTCCAACAAATTCACAAATTTCTGCTCGGTCATAACTGTCCATTGTTACATCAAAGCAGTCATGTATGTTTTTCTTTTTCCAAGTTTCCTTATTAAAATAAAATAAGGTTTTTCTATTTTTCTGTTTTATTATACGGATTGTGTCATCAGGATTAACTGTGTGGCTTTTTGCAAATTCAATAGTCTTATACCCCGTTCATACTGACGATAAAACACGTTTTAATTGTCGTATTTTAAACGCGTTTTACATTTTACTATTCTCATCAAATTTAAAATTGGTTTTAATTAAAACACGCAACGTTAAAAGTTGTTTTAATAAAACAACGTCGCGAGGTTGTTTTAATTGCGTTTTATTACCCTGAACTGTTTTTAAATGGCGGAGGAAAAAGCTGTTGCTGAAGAAAAAGTTAAATCTAGAAAGAGAGCTAGACATTGGGATGATGAGGAAACAAAAATACTAATTAGTAAATGGTCAGAAGATAATATCCAAGAAAAGTTGAAGTCATGCACAAGGTTTTGTTTTGTTTTTTTCAGTTAAGTTGGATCAAATTGAAATAACTTGTTAAATAAAATCAAACCACTCGTTACTAAATAGTTTAAATAAATCACAAATAGACAAGAAGTGATTACGAATTACATTAATATTGAATAAACAAGGAAATGAATGTTTATAAATTGTACTTTTTACAACAAGATATTTATTTCTCTTTGATAGTTAGCACAATATATATATATATATATATATATATATATATATATATATATATATATATATATATATATATATATATATATATATATATATAACTTCATATTTTTTGGATTTTAGAAAAGGAAAAATTTGGGAGGAAATTTTGCTATTCTTGCAAGCTTCTGGATATGAAGACAGAGATAAAGAGATGTGTAAAACAAGAATTCACACATTGACAAGTGCATATCGCAATTATATTGATAATAAACGAAATACAAGTGGGACTGGTCCTTCCAAAAAACCATCCTGCTTTGATGAAATTGATAAGGTTCGTAGTGACAAACCAACCACATTACCAACTTTTTTGAAAAGTTCCTCAGGCATGAATGTTATTATTGAAAAAACTGCAGAAGTGAATAATTTTAATAACTGTGTTAATGAGTTAGTAAACTGTGAACATATAGACATTGAAACTACTCCGTCAAGTTCTAAATCTGAAGAGTTGGTAAAAAAAGATAATAGTTTTTACTTTAAAAAATCCAAAAAGAAAAAATCAAGAAGTGAGGTAATGTTTGAACAATTAAATGCCACTGTTAATAAATTTATGACCTCTCAGGCTGATATTGATCATAAAATTTTAGAAAGTATTTTAGAAAACCACAAACAAGAAGAATCATGTTTTATATTAAAAGTTCGTCAAGTTGAAGATTTATATTTTATTGAAATAGAACTTTCATTGGCAGATTTGACACTAGAAAAACTTACTTGCACAATAAAAGAGGAATTTTCAGTTCAAGATAATGCATCTTTATCGATTACCAAGTTACCAAATGTACTTATCCGAAATAATAAGGATGTTAAACGTCTTAAAAGTGGGACTGAGATAGAGTTTTTAATTATGATTAAAAAAATGTGAAGCAATTTCTTTGTTTTGTTATTTTTTTCTCAAAATAAAATAAACCATGCCTTTTACAACATTGTTTGAAAAAAATCATTTACAACTAAACAGTTGTAAAACAATGTTTTTTTATGGAATTTCTAATAAACTCAGCTTTATTGTCAAGTTCAATGCAACTGTGGTTTAATATAGGGTTTACTAAGTCAATTTCTGTTTGTTCAATCCATTCATTTAAATACTTTTGCTTTGTCAAAGTACAGAAGTTATGTAGTATACAACATGTTGTAACAATATTGACTGTGTGTTCAACTGTTGTATCTAATCTCTTTAAAAGACATTGAAATCGGCCTTTTAATCTTCCAAATCCATTCTCCACCACCACACGACATTTACTAAGAGAAACGTTAAACTTTGCTTCTTCTATACTAAGATTTCCACGATCTGAGTAAGGTTTCATAAGCCAATTTTTAAGGGGATATGCTCAATCACCAAGGATAAGAGGACCAATTTCAATATTATCAATTATTTTAGATAAGTTTGTAGGTAAAAAGGTTCTAGCCAGACACTCTTTATATAAGGGAAAATTTTTAAAAACCCTTGAATCGTGTGATTTGCCAGTCCACCCTACAAAAATATCTCTAAATAAATACTTGCTGTCTACCAATCCCTGTAAAATAATGGAGTGATATTCTTTTCTGTTTATATAGTCCTCTGAATTTTTATGAGGAGCCTTTATTCTTATGTGACATCCATCAACTGCTCCAACTACTTGTGGAAAACCATATAATTTTTCAAAACTTACTATAATCTCCATTGTTTCTTCCCTTGAGGGTAAGGAAATGTATTTCTTCATTAAGTTATCAACAAAATGTTTACAAATTCTGTGAACTATTGTACAAACAGTTGATTTTCCTAAGCCAAATAAATTGGCTATTGTTCGGTAATCTGCAGATCCACTTAAAAAGTAAAGTGTCACAGCTAACTTCATTTCTAAAGGCAAAGATTTACGAAAGTTAGTGCCTTGTATAGGCATAAAAGGTGAAACTTCCTTGCACAGATAATTAAAGGCTGCTTTAGACATTCTTATGTTTTTTATCCAATCATCTTCGTTCCAACAGTTTACCATTGTTTCGTACCAAAAGCTTTGACTGCGAGGTTTAGTCCAAATTTTTCTGTAAACCGCAAAATTATAAGCAGTAATACAGTTTATCAGTATGTGCTGCAATTGCAGTCTTCTTTTTTTCCTTGATATGTACAATAATACTCGTAACTTCGAGATCAAGTTTTTCTTTGAGAGCGCCATTTTCGAACGTTAATATAAATACTAAAGAACGTTCAATCTGAACGCAACAAAACTGAAAACATGTTTATTATAAAACTATGTTTACATTAAAACATGTTTATTTAAAACAGAATTTAGTGTGAACTGGGTATTATCTAAAATATCTGCAGTTATTGAGGGGTAAAAATCATTAATGTCAAATTGAATAATATATACATATATATATAAATATATTTATATATATATAAATATATATATATATATGTATATATATGTATATATATATATATATATATATATATATATATATATATATATATATATATATATATATATATATATATATATTTATATATTTATATACATAAACACAAAAAGTGCAGCAATGCTTCCAGAGAAGTATTGCTGCACTTTATTGTTACAATGGACTGCGATCAAGTTTTAAGCCTATAAGTTCAACAGGTATGTTAATAAATGTTGCCTTTTTTTGTTTTTCAAAAAACGCTATGTTACTTAATTTAATTTTCTACAGCAGTTTTTCATTAAGTTTTTACTATGTTTTGATTTTTTCTTTTTTATAGTAGTTTTTTAATATGCAGTAATTGCGGAAACCATAATACCAGTTATACCATTCATAATTTCTTTCAAAATCACAAATTCTTTTTCTGCAGAAATATCTCGGAGTAAAAGATTGAGTTTGAAGATTCATTATTTTTATATGATAAAATAAATGATATTACAAGGTTTGATGACAGGGAAATAACTTTAAATTCTAAAATTATTGTTTTATTTGTTGTTATATTCTTGTTTACATTTATGTCTAAAATCTTCCTAAATAAAGTAAAATGGGATAAAACTAAATATATTCTATGATTTTTTAGGTTTTTTTTCAGCTTCTGCTAACAATGTTTTGGGTGACATGTCAAAATGTGTTGTAGCATTTTTTAAGAATGCTGGAACTTATGGAAAAATGTCATTTAAAAACACATTATTTTATTGAGTAATTGTAGGAAAATTTTTGATACATGTGGTGTGTATGTCGTTTATATTGTTCTTTCTATATACTGTGTGAAATTTTACATTACTTGTTTCTTCCTATTATTATTAGTTACATTTTGATTAATTTTTTTACATGCTAGTGAAATGCATGAAAGATTTCTATCAATTTTTTTCTTTTTAGGAATATTATTGTCGCACACTGCAAAATTCGTTTTGGTCGATAAGTTGGTAGGCGATCGTTTAAAGAGAGCTCCTAATAAATCGCGTAACAATTACTTTATTGATTTTTGTATGTTTAACTTGTAAGCCAGTGGACACACGACGTTATCTCAACGTTGATTTACGGTTGAATTTTAGTCGCGACTTCACTCAACCAAAATCAACATTTTATCAACGTTGAAAATTCGTTGACAACAATCAACTTAAAGCGACGTTAAATCAACGTTAATTCAACGTCTATATTACGAGTTCCACCGTTCCTTTTGCATTTTGAGAATTCAAATACGCATGCGTGACTTTACTAGTCATTGATTAGGCCATCTGTTGTAATTTCATAAGGTTTTGAGTTTGTCAATTTAACGATACCACATTGCTTAGTTTGCGATGCATTAGTGATAATTATTAAATAGATCTTTTTTTTATTTCATCAGTATGAATTGCATAAAGAACTTACTTGCATTTGTTTTAGAGTTTGTTTAAATTGTTTTACTATGTATGTGAGTATATTTGACAATACTAATTTTATTTGATATAAATAAAAAATATATATTTACAATGTTATATATATATTTATATATATATATATATATATATATATATATATATATATATATATATATATATATATATATATATATATATATATATATATTTATATATATATATATATATATATATATATATATATATATATATATATATATATATATATATATATATATATATATATATTAGGTTATGATAAATTTTAAATCAATTAGCCTGGAGTTCAAAATGATGAACTTTTGCCTATAAAACACAGAAATGACATTGATTTCACCATACCTTGAAAAAACTTCTCCCACCTCAGACAGTTTCATATTTAACCATACAAAACATAGCGGCCTAAAGGCTAATAATTATAATATGTCAGCTTTTTATACAATACACATGAGAAATACATGAGAATGAGTACCTACACTGCCCTATAGCATTTGTAGTAATATAAAATAAAAAAATATATAAATATATAAATAAATATACATATATAATATAAACCGTGAAAAGAGGTGACTATGAACAACGGGGTGAAAATGAACATCAATGCCAAGTTTACTAAAGGGTGAAGAATCACGCACTATATAACAAAATAGTGTGTTTTATGTTTTTAATTTAGCTTTTTTATTCTAAATACTTCCATTTGTGTATATATATATATATATATATATATATATATATATATATATATATGTATTTTTATATATATATATATATATATATATATATACATATTTATATATATATATATATATATATATATATATATATATATATATATATATATATATATATATATATATATATATATATATATATATATATATATATATTTACTATGAAAGTGCTTTCTGTTGTTTAGGAAAATGGCGACCCGGTTAAAGCGATGGAGACGGAATAATGTATTGATTAATGAGCTTCTTTGTAGTGACATTGATACTGATTGCTCAGCTTTATTAAATGAAGATATCTGTAGCAGCAGCAAATTTGAGGCTACTGCAATAGTAGATTCTGAATATAATTCTAGGGTACGTCTGTAGAAGTACCCAAGAATAAAATTGAATTTAAAAATAAATAAAATTAATATAATATTTTAATATTGCATATAATAATAATTTTTCCTTAACCCCAAAGTGAATTAGATTGAAGTTTTATTATCGGATTTAAGTTGTAAAAACAGATATTATAAAAAAAAATTGCTTCTCATTTAGAACGGTTTTTAAAGTTTATATAAAAAACATATTTCTTTACTAGATGTTAAAGTAATATTATATAAATAATATGTAATTAGAAATAGACCAGTTGCATAAACTAACTATTGGAGTTCATTGTATTTTTAAGTTGGGTTCAAATATATCGCTCTTTGTGACACTAATAATACCAATTTGCTGTTATCATTCTTTATATTAAAATGCTGTTGTAGTTACTACATTGGTAAATGCTTTTGTTTTTTGAATTGATTTTTTTAGATTTCATGTATTTATTAGCCAGATTTAATAAAATAAAGTTTTAAAGTTTTCTTTTTTTTAACAAAACGAGGCATTAAGATTGTGTATTTAAATATCTCTTTACATAATTTAAAAATGTATATTTTAATATAACAATATTTTATTATAATTTGAGTTATTTTATAATATAATAGTTTCTTAAGAATGTACTTATATGGATAAAGTACATCACAGTAATTTTTCCTATAAACTAAATCAAAACAACCACTTAAGTTACACAACTATTAAATTTACATAATATGCTCAAAAACATTTACTTGCAAAAGTAAATTATACCAATGTTTCTATTTATATTATTTATGTTCTTAACACTTCATAAATTTTAAATAAAATATGAATAAAATACAATGCCATTATTTCATATTTCATATTAATAGGGAGTTTTTTAGATAGTGTAAACAACTTTTATTTTAAATGCATTGGATTCTTTAATGTATTTTATTTCCAAATGGTTCAACTATTTCTGTAGCTTATTTAGTCCCAAACGGTTTCAATAGAGTATGCTCAAAAGAGAATTAATAAAATAAGTGAAGTCATTGTAATGCAAAAAAAAAAGTCTGTTTTATTGAAAACTGGAAAAGTTTATTTAGCCTGGTTGTTTGGTAATGCGCCTTTTCAAGGGGGAAAAACTAATAAAGGTTAATAATCAATTTACTAATAATCAATTTACACCAAGTTTTTATGTTTTTGTTTAAAACAAAGATAAGTATCGTATAAAACAAAAATAAGAATTCTCCAGAAATGTTTTAAAAAAATAGTTCATGAATACCCGATAAAAATAAAATATTTATTTTCCTTAAATACAACATAACAGTCTTAAACAGGTGAAATCTAAAATATTTTCAAAATTTTTATTGACTAAAATAAAGACTAAAAGATTTTTTGATTTTTTGATTATCTCAATTGTAAAGAATTTGTTGTCAACATAGAACTTTTCCTAGTTTATTCGCTTGATCATTTCGGATATTCCTCCTGCAATTGTTGTTTTTTTTCTTTCAGAAGTTATTGGTGTATAATCTTGAATTTGAACCTAGGTTGAGGCAATTTATCGGAGCGCCATGTTTATTTTAGGAAAATCATTTAAATAAGTAATTGCATTGTATTACAAACTGTTTTAGTTTGTCAAAGAATTTATTTATACTTCTAATATTTATGTGTATTGCAGTGAAACTCTTTTTTAAAGTTTCAAGTTCAGTTTTAAACGAATCTGTTTCATATTATTGCTAGTCAAGGTTATTTATTTGAAAAATTATGCGCTTTTTTTATGCGTTTTTGCGTTTTTTATGCGTTTATGCCTTAAAATATGCGTTTATTTGAAAAATTATGCGCTTATATGTTTGAAAAGTCTTTTAGTAAAATATTATTCATTTCTATTTATTTAACCATAAAATTAAAAATTAAAAACCTAATTATACTTTATAAAATTAAGTTCGATGTTAATCATATTGTTAAAAACTTGTCAATGGACTAGAACTAATATAACTCCAAACTAATCAGAATAATTCCGTTATTTCTTTGTCTTGATATTTTTTTATTTTATAAACATATAAAATAAAAAAATATTAAGACAAAGAAATAACGGAGTAAACTGCAGTAACACATTTAATAAAAAAAAGTTAGTAGGAACAATAAAAGTTAAAAAAATCAGAATCAGAAAAAATATATTTAAGAAGTAAAACTGATAAAGCGAAAAAATTTTACGGAAATATAGAAACCCTTGTTATCAAGTATAGCACAAATATAAAACAAAACAAAAAAGAAAAAATTGACTTTAAAATTTTTATTAGCAGTTTAGAAGACATTAAAACGCATTTTGAAACACTGCGTTTTAATGTAATTGAAACTGCTATCAAGCTAATTACTGGTTAGTTGGCTTTTTAAATTATAAAGCTATAAAGTACTTATTAAAATCTTGACAAAAATTTTTTTTTTTATATTTCGTAACTGTGCATTTATCTTCGCTTCGAAGTCTTTTTTGAAACCTTCTCTCACAACTTCTTTTGCTGTTCTATTGTCTTGTTTATTGTCTTGTCTATTCTTAAAGTCTTTGTATATATATAATCCAGTTCCACATATACAGAGTTCATTGCATAAGTTTACGGCGAAGGTATGCACAGATAGGTTAATTAAATGCATGTATAGTATGCATTCATTTAAAGAAACCTAAAATGCGCATATATACGATACATTTAAATAACCTATACGCCCATATATACATAGAGAGTTGAGATAAAAAATTACTTTAATTTAATTTTATCAAACTGAAAAAATTCAACAAAAGATCCCGACTTTCACGATATGTTAACTTTGTAAATGATTTTAGATCATTGTTTTTATCAATATCTCAACGAAAATATTTTAAATGGTACAAATAAAATTCCTTCACAATAATAATCAAAGTGATGAAAACATGGAGGTGGGGGAAATAGGAGTATGGCATATATTTTGTATCAACATTCTCTCACCCCACTAAATATTTAGCCCGTAACTAAATATTTAAAGTCTAAGTAAGAGTTTTTAAAAAATTTCGACATTTTGTAGAAGAAACTGGAAACAATTTCAATAAAATTTGCTTACAAGCAAGTTATATCTATAAAAAAAACTTTGATTCTGATTTCAGGGCCGACAAAGCCAGGGGTGCGTGCCCTCGACTTTTTTCCAAGACAACTTTTTTTATTATTTTTTTTTTAGTTTCTAGATATATAAGCTATTTCTTTAGAGACTGACAATTGTGCCCTCCTATTTCAAAAACCATCGGCCTTGGATATATGTAAAGGAAAATATTGTATATATAGAATGAACTGAGTATTTCTGACATCCGTTGAGAAAACATAATATTCAAATTTTAATTTCTTTGTAGTTTAAAATTTTATTATTTCTTTGCTTTTTTCAAGTTAGCAATTTTTGGTTAAGTTTTTTTGAATAAAATTTATCTAATATTCATTTTTTAGTTTTACTACCATTTCTTATTCAGTTAAAAAAAATATGAACTTTGATAATTTATATAATGTATTGTTTTGATAAAACACAGTTTTTTTTTTTAGATGGTAAAGCCAAATACATGTGAATCTATATGTAAATTTGTGATACTTTGAGTTTTAATATTTCAATAAATTTCTTTGAGAAACAATTTGAATAAAACTTTTTGTTGAATTTGAATCGGCGCCTATTTTGATTAAAATTGACAAGCTGATTCCAAAGCTTAAAATTTTTTTTTTTGTAAGAAATCAACTTTTTCTCCACCCCTTGCGCTTTAGTTAAACAAATTTCACCGTTAAAGAGTTACCCCCTGATTACGATTGGTTCGTCTGCCCTAGAATTTACAAAAATAATTTGTCTGGGCTACAAGCTGTTTTTTGTATGAATTTTTATTTTTGCTAAAAATTTTTTTTGTTTTCAAAACATGTGAGTTTTACGTTTAAATGTTCCTGATGAAATTTGGGGATCAAGACAAGTCATGAGCCAAGTTAGCATTCGGTATTCCTAAGGTTTGGTGTGAGGAAAAAGATCATTCAACAGGCTGTTACTTTTGTCTAATGAAAGGCTTTAACCAAAAAATTTGAAAGGAAAATAGTTTATCCTAATTTACCATCAGCTTAAAGATCAACGTGTCATTCAAATAAAATTCCAGTGCAAGTATTCAAACAACAATCTTCTCAAGAAGAAATTAGTGATGTTGAAGAAGACAGTGACAGGAATGATTTTGAACACCACAATTCAGCTTAAGAGATTTGATCAGCTAGAGTTGAATGATTTGGCAAAGGATTTGGGCTCCGGAAATTCTAGCGTCAAGACTAAATGAGAAAAATATATTTGAAAAAGGAGTAAAAGTACTTTACTTTCATACTAGAGAAAATAAATTTCTGCAGTAGTTTCAAATTGAAGTGGTTTTGTGTTTTTCCATAACATTTCTGTTTTACTTAAGGAATTGGGAATTTCAGACTATAACTAAATTGAATGGCGAATGTTCATTGATTATTCAAAGAAGAGCTTCAAGTGCGTCCTGCTACAATATAGCGATTTATTTAGTGCAGTGTATACTGTGCATTCTGTCTGTCTTCGTGATGAATATTGTGATTTAAAGAGAGATATTGAGTTATTACAATATAAGAAGCATCATTGGATAAAACGTGTTGACCCTAAAATGGTTTGTTTCCTTCTTGGTTAGCAATGTTTTTACTCAACGTATCCTTGCTTTCTTTATATATTACATAGAAGAGCTCGAGGTAAGCATTGAGTTAAAACAAACGGGCCTCCAAGGTCTGATCTTAAGCCTGGAGATCCAAACATTTTACATGAAACACTTGTTGACAGAAAGAAAAGAAAATTTCCACCTTTGATCATAAAACTAGGTCTCATGAAGCAACTTGTGATAGCACTGGTAACTAATGACGACTATTTTAAGTACATTGTTAAAATTATAAAGTTGCTAAACAATTTCTTTGTAATTTTCTGCATTTTCTGCATTGCCATCTCGCCAATTTCGTGAAAATTTTAGTGCTGTCAGAGATGAGAACAATTTCATCAAGACTTGAAGGTTATAGAAGAATGTTATCAAGGTAGATGGGATGTACATATGATAGCCGACTTTTTTTGGAGCATAAAACGCCATAGTCCTCAATCTGAACATTCCGGAAAGAGCTATAAACGTACATTTTTACCTTAACTATTTTTAAAATTGATGTATTCAGTAGCCGTATTATTTGTAAAAATATTATTTGTGTTACATAAACATTGCAGTCTACCCCAATTGTTTATTTTCGTTTGTACGGTAATATTTGGAAAAAATAATAATATTAACAATAATAATAATAGTAATAATAATAGTAATAAACACTGGAGAACCCAAAGTTTTTTTGAATAGAATCTGAAATAAGTTATTGATTAATTTATAGGTGCTAAGTTAAAAAATGATTTTAATTTTTCTTTATCACGTCAAGTTTTTAAATTATAGGGTTTTTAATTTTTTTAAAAGTGTGATAAAATGTAAATTATAAAGTTTTTTACAAATTATAAAGGCATTTTTACAAAAAGCATTAAATAGAAAAAACACTGCATTAGTATCGTTTTTAAGATTGCTTAAAAACGCATCAATGGTTTCTTAAATTTCTTAAGTTTTTTAAAACATATTCAATATTTCTGAGACCTCTCTAGCGTTTTAGTTTGTTGAAAGACAAATATTAATTATGTTGTATCCCATTTTATTGTTCCTTGGTAGAATTTTTTATGAATAAATATTTTAGAGGAACCACATTTTCAATCTTAACTTATTTTACGTGATAAAGTATTCTTGATAAAATTTAAAGCTGTTTTACCTAAATAAGGTTTTCCGCAGCTTAATAAATAATAATAATAATAATAATAATAATAATAATAATAATAATAATAATAATAATAATAATAATAATAATAATAAATAAATAAATAAATAATAATAAATAAAAAATAATAATAAAAAAAAATTAATAATAAATAAAAATAAACTTAATAAACCGACTTAATAAACACCTGGTTTGCTAAAACTTTGTAGTTTAGATTTATTCCTTGTTGTTGAAAATGACTATAAATAGACCACAATTTAAAAACGGTTTTATAAAAAGCGTTTAGATAATTTTTCTAAACTTAAAACCTTAAAAATATTGGAGGTATGAATTTAAACATATATGTGTATTGATACCTCCAAAGCATTCTGTTTTTGGAAATGGCTGTAAACATTAAACATTGATATAGTATAGAAATTTTGAATATGTCCCTTTTAAAACTTTATAATTTTGCATCTAGATTAATGGGTATTGGACATCTCAAGACATCCGACAAACAATGATTGGACGTCTATAATCGTACTTATCAACAATCATATCGACAATTATATCGACATGTCGCATTGTTATAACTATCTTGTTCTATCTCCACTTTTTGAAAAATTTGAGTTATTGAAAGTGTAGCCTACCTCAGAATAATGTTTTTCCATTGTATTAAAACTTAAGTTATAAGTAAAAAAGTTGCGGAAAAAAATTATATACCGTCTCCTGAAGTCCTTCCTTTTAATCGTTTTATTTCAAAAGTCAAAAATGTGGAAATAGAATAAGATAATTCTAGCGTCGCGATCTTTTAAACTTATAAATATAATTTATACTGAAAAAATTATGTGACTTTATATTGTTTAAGCACTTTTGACTATATATGTTTATAAATAAGATTTAATTTTACTATTTAAAGTTAAGCCTGTCAAAAATTGCAAAAATGCTTGCCCGGGTACCCGTTGAACGATCGGGCGAGTACCCGGGTACCCGTTAAAAAACAATGTTTTTTTACAAAAGTTGTACTTATAAATAATAAAAAACAATAAAACGTCTCAATCAATGATGTCACTTATTTAAAATTTCACTTAAATCTAAAATTTATTTTACATTAAGTGTCCAGATTACTCAACTTCCAATTACGGTTAAGAAAAAATAAAATGTCTACTGTTTTGGGTGCCAATGACGCACGCCGTCAATTGACTACATGTCCAGCAGTTGAAAAAGCGCATTCTGCACCGAAGTCGCAGGTACGCACATGTACTTGCGAGCCAAAATAGAAAGCTTTGAGTAACGTTTGGTGTTATTTTGCCAAAATTCTAAGATATTTCCGCTGACAGTCAATGGCGTGTCCGAAAGGTAAGACGCCAATTCATCCATTTGTCCAAACTCTTCGTTGGCTGTGCACAGCAATGCTAGTTCATCAAAAACATTATCCTTTGGTAAGTCCGGTTCTAAATGATCCCGTGCTCGCTTTGGCATCGGTTCTTCCGCTACTACTTCTAAATTTTCTTCTAATACTGGCATAGCAATAGCTTCCATTTCAGCTCTAATGGCGGAGTATGTTTCATTTCGTATGGGGACTTCAAAAAATTTTAAAAGCTTATAACGTGGATTTAATACAGACGCTCTTGGTACAGGTAGTACACTGAATCCTTCTAGATAATATCGCTTTGTTATTTTAGTAGCAATGACATTTCTGCAATTATTAGCAGCAGTGCATTCGTCTGGTTTTGCTGCTCGAACATTTTTTAGAACAATAGACAGTAGTGGATAAACTAATGACTACGAAGGATATTTCTGATCAGATGACATAGCTGTTACCTGCTTTAATGGTTTCAGAATGGGTAAAATGGCTTGCGTAAGCAATCAGTTTTCATCCGTCATTTGTAGAGTCGATGCCTTTCTTTTTGTTGTAAAATTTCGGGCAGACAGCACGACTCCAATCACCCAACGTAGCTTCACTAATCGTTCTAACATGTCCAACCTGGGATTCTATTAATTAGAGCAGTCTATGATGACTTTGAATGTTTTTTTATCATCCTTAGATCTCAGTGCAACTTGTTTGTTACGCAATTCCTGCATTGCTAAATTACTTCGCTTGAAGTGTGCAGCCAATTGCCTTGCAGCCCGAATCATATTCGCAATTGCTGAAAGTTTCAGACCAGCTCCAATGGCTAACTGTGGCGTGTGAGCAAAACAGCGCTGATCTAGCCATTCATCAAGAAAGTAAATGGCTCGGTTTATATTTGAGCCGTTATCATGGACTGTAGCAGCGATTTTCTGAACAGGAATTTGCCACTCGTCAGCAGCATCCTGCAAACAAATACTGATGTTTTCTCCAATGTGCCGTTCAGGACATTCTCGTGTCAGCAAGATTGCAAATTCCAGCTCCCATTCAGTGTTAACCCAATGCGCAAATACACACATATATGCAATGTTTTGACATGTCCGTTGTAAAAGCGACAAACTGTGCCTTCCCTAATTTCAGTTTCCGTGACTTGACCGTCTCGTTGTATCTTTTTTTTTTCAGCTTTATGGTAGTAGAACGAGTTTTAACAACATAGTCTGGATCAACAAACTAAGAAATCCATCACCTTCAACTAAACTTATAGGGTGTGCATCACAAGCAATGAAGTCTGCTATTTTCTGATCCAAATCTAGTTCTCTTTCTTTCGTCATTTTAGTCCGCAAAGCTGTAATGAAAGACAAAATGTTTGGTGTGCCCAAACTGCCTATGCCATTAATATCCAAATGATGTGTTCTAGTAAGATGGTGTCGGATAGTGCTTGTGTTGCCACTTTTCGCTGTCAAAATCGCCTCACATTGCTGGCACTTCACCCTGTTTTTATCGATTCGGTCTGCATAAGACCACACTTTTGATACTTTACCCATTTTTTTTCTATAAAATTAGTGTTTTAAAATGATTTTAAAACATAATTAATGTTTTTAAAAGTAAGCATGAAGAAGAAAAAACAACAAGTAGCTTTTACAAAACTTTAATTGGTTACAAATTTTTTGTTTAACATTTTATTTATTTACAATAAACTTACTACGCGCACTTAAACTTCTTTTTACATATTTTTTTTCGAAAAAACTGCATACCTTTTTAATAAGAAACTGAAAAAATTTTATATATAATTTGCTTAACTAAAACTTGGAATTCTTTGAAAGATCTTCGAGAGAATTCTACTCTCCATCCTCTATATTTTCATAAAATTTTTTCTTAGAGACATGCTAAGAAACAAGTTGGAGGAGTTCTCATTTACTTAGAAGAAAACATTTCACATAAAGTTAAGAATAAAAAGTGGGTTTCCGAATCAGAAAATC
Source organism: Hydra vulgaris (assembly GCF_038396675.1). Lineage (NCBI taxonomy): Eukaryota > Metazoa > Cnidaria > Hydrozoa > Anthoathecata > Hydridae > Hydra > Hydra vulgaris. The sequence continues at coordinate 44,470,607 of NC_088932.1, forward strand.
AAACAACTTTCCGAACGTTTTTATTAAATTTTTCAGAAATGCTAACGATGATAAAGAAATCAGAACTTTTTCTTCAAGATCTTATTTTACATATCAATTTTATATTGTTAAATTGTTTTATTTCAATAGACAGATCCCGAATTCCAATGATGTAATGATACGGCTACCTGAGGCGAACCATGACAAAAATTTTAGATGTTAAAAAAATCAAAATTTAAAAAAGATGTCAACTGTTACTTTAATTGATATTTTAAATACTGAAGAAGCTATTCCTCTTGTTTTGTCAGAAGACTTATCTGAAAGTGATTATTTAGAAGAAAGTAATGTTTTTATACCATATAAAGTTACAAAGTTAAATCAAAAGTATCTGTTACATAACAAATGGGGTAAAAGCATGAAAGAAATGCCCTTATTTACCTTGAAGGAAATTCAAAATTATCGTAAATTAAGTGGAAAATCAAAAGGATTATCAATTAAAAAAACACTTTTGAGTGGTAGAAAGTTCCAAGAGGAGCGTTATGTTTCATCAGACACAATATTTACATATTCTGTAAAAAATGTATTTCAAGTTAAAGGATTGTGTAAAGCGAGTATGAAAAAAGTAAAAAGAGAAGTTATTGTACACCTATCAAAAATTTCGTCCCATGTTGTGTATGCTTACTGTTCTTGTCCAGCAGGATTGAGTGGATATTGTAACCATGTAATGGCTTTGATGTTAGAATTAGCTGATTACTCTATGAAATTTCTTAAAAAAGTCCCAACTGAAATTTCTTGTATAAGTAAACAACGACAATGGGGCATACCTGGTGAAAAAAATATAAGTAAAGCTCCTATGAGTTCAACTATTAAGAGAGAAAAAAATAAGCGCGGTATATACTCTACATTGTATGACCCTTGACTTTTTTTTAATGAACCTCATATGAACTTAAAAGTGTTAGAGTTGCAAAAAAAACTTATTGATGTCGACTACAAAATTGGTTTTGCCCATGTTGTGCCACCCATTCACACTTACAAATACATAAATACAAGGTTCGGTCAATTTCCAACAGGCTCACCTCTAAGTATGCATTTGCAAGTTGTGGAACCACATTTTGAAATAATATCAAATATACAAAAATTAGCTAAAGATGAATCTGCTATTCAAGAACCAGAAATTGAATTTGAGTATTTACCCTTAAAAGAAATAAATGATGACTATAATGACATCATTCCAAATTGTACATTTTCTTTTGAAAAGAAAAACTATTTAGAAAGAATAAAAGTTACATATATAGAGGCAAAAGATATTAAAAAAAAAAACAGTTTTACAAAATTTGTCAGATAAATGGCTTGCAATTGGACAAAACAAAATTACTTCTAGCAATGCTCATAAAGTATATATTAAACTTTGACAGTCTAATACCTGTCTTTACACAAAAATATAATTTATCTGATTCTAAACTTTTTGAAAAAGCTATACAACATGGTAAAGAGTTTGAACCTATTGCTAGAGATATTTATAAAGACATTATGAAACACAAACTTAATCATTCTATAAAATGCAGAGAAACAAGGATTGTTATACAACCTAAGTTACCATGGCTTGCAGCGTCACCTGATGGTATGTTAAATAATGGAGAGTTGAATAATAAATTTGGATTAATAGAAATAAAATGTCCTTGGTCAAAGAGAAACTATACACCCAAAGAATTAGTACTCGACGATTCTTTTTATGTGAAAATAAAAAATGACAAACCAGTCTTGCGAAAAAAACACGAAAATGGATATTACACTCAAATACAAATGGCTCTTGGCATATCACAAGTAACATTTTGTGATTTCATTGTTTATACATTCAAAGGATGTATTATTATTCGAATTCCTTTTGATATAACGTACTTTAAAGATGTTGTAAATAAACTAAACTTATTTTATATCAAAAATCTTTTACCAGCTATCATTGAACTTGAGATTAATGAAATTGAACAATAAATTATATGGCGAATAAAACATTATTATTTAAAAGCAGTTTTTTTATTACATTAGAAAAATAAATTCTTTTAGTTTAAAAAAATATTATGTTTTTTCTGTATCTTTTATTAATAGTGATTGAAAGTTTGCAAGGAGACAAATAATAGTCCAAATTTGATTTACTGAACCATGCAAAGATAAAGATATTTCATTACGAATTATTTTATATCGCTTTATTCTTTGAATAGCACGCTCTATATGTATTCGTACAGATGCAATAGTTTGGCTTTCTTTAACCTCAGCTAATGTAAATTGGTTTCGACCTTCTAAAAATAAAGAGATTTTTGGACTTACATTTATATTTGCTAATTCCTCTTCAATTGTAAACCCTCTATCTGCAATTACAGAATCATCTTTATCCCATAAAGTTTTATTTTAAAAATCCGCTTCTTCTTACTATTTCCTTATCTGATACTGATCCTGGATACAACTGACTTACAAAGACTATAGCACCGGAAGGAGATATTCCTAATAATCCCTTGTAAGTAACATGACTTTTGTAACTTGAATACATAGAACTCTGAATATTTAAAGATGATGGTATTTGACAAAACAACTCAGTGCAATCAATGATGCATCTTGGTTTTGGGTAAGATCTTTTAAAACATTCAGGCATTGTCAAATCAATTTGTTCTCTAGAAGGCCAAATAGGTATCCTACCAAGTGTAAAGTACAAATAATTAATCCAGGATATTATATGTCTTGATATTGTTGTTTTTGGTAACTTAAACAACCATCCAATATGAGAAAGTGCAAATCCATTTTTAAAATAAACAAGAATCATAAAAAGTGATCAAGTGCACTTAATTTTGGTTTCGGACCTTTTTTTTGCATTGATTCTATGTTGTTGTTGTTGTTTTTTTTTCAACACTTGACTGAGAATCATAAAATTTTAAAAACTTACAGTTTTCACCTGGGTCCACTAAAAAAAATATATCATTGAACCTGTCTACTTCTAAACCAGTTAAAGATTTGAACAAATTTGGTTCAGTGGAAATATTTTCATAATTAAACTCGTTTTTATTTTTTATTTTAATTTCATCATTTATATCGGAGTTTACTTTAGTTAATTTTAAGTTTTCATTTTTAAGAAAATCGTTTTCATTTTTAAGGAAATTGTTTTCTTTTTTAAGTTGCTCTAATTGCTCTTTTAGAGTTTGACAATTTTCACAAACAACAACTTCTTTGGGCCAATCGATATGAAAATTTATATCATTTTCTATACCATAGCAAGGTTCACTTTAAAGCTTCTGTTGATATATTGTAACTAAGTCGTTTTTTTAAAGTTTTTTTTTCTTTTTTAATAATGTTTTCTTTAAATACAAAAATAGACGGGATAGCATCTTGATGAAGTGTTTTTCTGCCAGAACAAGGTTTTAAGATTATATCACTTATGTTAAAATGAAACTCACATACTAAGGTATACTTCTTTTCAACATTAAAATTGTCTACTCCTCCTTGTCGTCGAATGTTATTAAATACACTAATCCACTTTTTTAACAAATGAGGGTTGTTTTTAGGAAAAGTAAATAAACCTATGTTTGTCTTATTTTTATGTTTGTCATACCTAGCATTTTTACACATTGGTACACAGCAATATTGACCCCTATCACCACTTTCCAGCTGTTTAGGACAAGTTTTAGTTGAACCAATATATACCTCCTCTTCTGCAACTCCAAGACTTATATCCATATTTTTTAAATTCTTTTTTTAAATAAAGAAAAAAAGATACTATTAAGATTAACAACAATAAATAAAAAAAGATAAAAACATCATGTTCCTAAGCAAAAAAACATTTTTGTAGCAAATAAAAAACAAAAAATGTTAAAATGTTTTATTTTGAAAATTTTTATTTTGTCATGGTTCGCCTCGATTTCAGATAGCCGTAACATAACATCATTGAAATTCGGGATGTGTCTGTTAATGGTTAAAAGCTTAAAAAAAAATAGAATTAATAACTTGTAAATTGAAACTTTTTGCTTTTTTGCATTAACAAAGGTTACCCGTTATTTGATAATGGTGCCCGGACAATAACCTTATTTGATAATGGTGCCCGGGCAATAACCGGGTACCCGTTAACAGCCTTATTTAAAGTGGTACCCTATGATATATCATATATCGATAAAACTTGATTTATCATTTAAAACTATGATATATCACTCAGTGGCGGATACAAAGAGTAAGGTGGTGGGGGATACAAAGAGTATGGTGGTGGGGTAACTAACCCCAATAAGAAATATCAAACATCAGAATATTATTGAAAAATTTTTAAAAGAAAAAACAAAATACAAAAAATTATTATACAGCTAACTATTTACTTTTTTTAAACTAAAACAAAAACTAAGACTAAAGTAAAACTAAAACTATTTCATAGCATTACAAAAAAATTGTTGCACTTTTAACATTTTTACTATATCGAAGAAAAACGATGAAAGTTTCAAAACATTTTAATGTTATCGTCATTCATTCATTCTATTATAAAATTAGATAACAGTAAAAAACTGTAAATTACTATCGTTCTATTTTGAAAATTTTCTAAAACAGTTTTGAAAAACTTACGAAAAATATTATATAGGTTTGGTTTTAATAGTAAATTTTGTTTATATTAATTTAATTTTAATTTGTCGTATAATTTATATAGGTGATGAATATGCTAAAACTATTCTTAAACATACTACAAAGATATTAAGTAAAAGACGTCAGAAAAAAACTTAAATGCTATATTTATGACCGCGAAATACAGGAAAACAAACAAATCGCGCAAACCTCAATACCAATGATCCTCTAACTTACGATAGAGTCAATGTTTATTTACCGTTCCTTGATAGCATACTTCTAAATTTACATTTCAGATTTTCTGATGAAACCTTAAACTCTTTTGAATTAAATGTAGCAATACCAAGAAATTTATTATATAAAACAAAGACAGAGTTAACAGCATCCATAACTAATATACTGAGTTTTATGAAAGGGCTGCCCAACATAAACACTGTTGATGAGAATGTCTAACTAATGAAAGTTTTTTTAGAATTTGAATTTTGGGAGCTAAAATGGAAAGGCGCAATCAAAAAGCAACAAGACCTACCTAAATTTGCACTGGAAGCATACAAGCAATATGATGGTAATGTCTTCCTCTTAAATAAATTATTTTGCAGCTGTTTTGCACCCTTCCTCTTAGCGTTTCTTCGGGAGTACGGAGTTTCTCGGTTTTAAAAAGACTTAAAACTTAGTTGAGATCCAATATAGGATAAGAACGATTAAATGGATAAGCAATGATGCATATCCATAGAGATTGTATCATAAATGTCGAAAAGATTATTGATAGTTTTGCATTTTCAAAAACTAGAAAGCTCAACTTTATATTGTTGTTTGTTAAATTTATAAAAGTCTTTATTAATAAAAAGAATATACTAAAGATATTATTTTGTTGCACATTACAGATAGGGCCAGATTTACCTATAGGCAGACAGGACTGCAGCCTGTGTACCATGATTTTAGCGGGCTCAATTTTTAAATGGGATATCTTTGAAAAAAAATTGTGGTATTTAGAAGTGTTTAGGGCCCCAGAAATTTTTCTTTCTAGGGCAATCGAGGATATGAATCCGTCCCTTATAACAGACTAAATAATTACTTTCATTTTTTTGATTTTTTCAAGATATTTATATACAGAAACATTTAAAATACTTATAAGCAAACTTTTCTTAAATTATTCTAAATAATCAAATAAAAAATCTGAAAGAAAAAAAAGCGGATTTTTTTTGTTGTTGGTTAAATTACCCCCCCCAGGACAAGGACCTGGATCCGCCACTGATATCACTAAAACAAAGATATATTATATAAAACTTGATTTATCACTGAAACTATAATGTACCATTAATCGATAAAATTTCATAGCGTTCTAAGAGTTTCCTTGATAATAACATGTTTATATATAAAGAAACAGTTGTTTTATTTTACTTTAAAAAGCAATGTTGAGTTTTTTTGATAAGAAGCATTATTTGTTAAATTACGTTATACTTTGTTAAACTTGTTAAACTACGTTATATAATGTTACATTTTGTATATTATACATAGCATTATATTAAGTAACAGAATTATAACGTAATGAAGTGTAAATATATTAGAGATATATTTAGAGATTGGAAACTTTTTTACCACTAGACACCAGAGAGGGGGATAAAAATCTTTTCAACGCTATCTTAAATTTACAAATAACAATTCATTAATAGAATTCAGACTTCATCAAAGAATGTCTTGGTTTTGATGGTCAGAATTTAAATTGAACATAAATCTTTTTGTACTGATGGAATATCTTTGTATTTGTGATGAGAGGCTCGTTGATATTACGACAAGTAGTATGTTTTTTAACTTGATACTAATATTTTTATATAACTTTGATGTTGCTATCAAATACCACAATACAATAATCTAATCATATATCTGTATTCTTCCCATTTAGTTTCTGCGTTTTTAAGGGGCAACTACCCTATTTGCATAGCAATGCGTTGCTATGGGAGTGAATATTTTGTTGGTGAACTTATTCTGGAGTACTGTTTCAAATATATGTTTTGATTTATATCTTCTTTGCTAAATAATATTCTGTTCCTTATTATGCTCAAACATAGGCCATTTACAATTGCGATTTTATCAAGTTATTAAAGCTAATTTATATAACAGCAGAAACAAAAAAATATGATAAAATCCTTTAGATTTTTTGGATGATTTGGATGTTATTAAGAACACAAAAATGAATGATAGAGTAAAGCAGAGAACAAAGTACCACAAAAAAGAAGAGTATTTAATGTGCAGAAACATAAAAATGCATGTAAAGTAAGTGGATGTGAGTTAAATGGCAGTAATATTTTAGGCGCATCTGCTAAGAAAAATAAATTCATTACAAATGAACCAAGTAAAAACATTAAAAAAATTAGTGCTTACAGTATTGTAAATACTTAAATTTTATCTAAAGTTCTTTCATTGTTGATTTGTCTTCAATGTAAAAACTGTGCACTGTACCTAGGTTATTACCATGAAAAAAAGAAAGGACAAGCATCGTTGCTATATTTGAAGTGTACTACACTATCTTGTAATTATAAATATGAATTTTATACATCAGATAATTGTGTTAAAGAGTTTGATATTAAAACAGGACAATATATGCAATGAGAGTATTAGGACATGGTCATACTGGAATTGAAAAATTTACTCAGCTTATGAATATACCTTAACCCATGACACCCAAAAATTATACAAAAATAGCAACAAAAACTGGACCAGGAATTCCTGTTGATGTTATTCACAAAATCAAGCCAATATATGCTGATTTAATATATGCTGATTTAAGTAAAGATTCTTAATTAGTAAAGTGTCTGCATGGCAAAACCCAGAATTTTAATGAAAGTTTTAATAATTGAATATGGGGAAAATTAACGTAATTATGTTGGTTTCTCCAGTTTAGAGTTCGGAGTGAACGATGCTGTTGCAAATTATAACATTGGTATGAAGTCTGTTATTTTAATTTATGAAAAACTAAATATGAAACCAGGACATTTTACTTTAGCTGGTTACAGACTCATAAACAAAAAACGAATTAATCTATCATCATTTAAATCGAGTGAAAGTTTTAAGATTAAACGAAAGTTGTTACGACGTCAAATATTGTCAAAGAATGATCACCAAAAGTCAATAGAAAAGGCCAAGAAATATTAAGAATCTGGTAGTTTTAAAAATATTCTTTTAAAAAGTAATTTTTTTAAAGAAATATTTATGAAATGAACAATAATTTATGATTTTATATTTTGTTTTGCGTTTTCTGATAGTTTGCTTTTTAAACACGCCGGTAAATAAATCTTGAAAAGTATACATGCTATCATTATGAATTTTTCAGGAATTGTTCATTTTGCCAATATTCATGATATGATCGGAGTAGAATTTCTAATATGACTTAAGATTTTGAGTTAATAAGTTTTTTTCTTTGCATTTTGACCTTTTTTTAAAAAACGTAATTTGTCTGTAGCTTTTTTTGGAAAAAAATATTTATTCAAAAATCTGCTTCGTTCATATCACAAATTTAGATATTTAGAACAGTTCTGCAAAACTTCATTGACACTCCTTTACTCACAAGTCTTTGTTTTTTTACGGCGTAAAGACAGTTTTTGTGGTATTTTCAGCTATTTTTTTTGGTTACCATAGCAACGAGCTACCTTTTATGTGTTTTGTGGTATTTTTAATGTCAGTATAATATCTCCTATGTGTCTAAAGAAAAAGTTACTTTTTATGTGTAGTTTTGAAATTTGAGGGTCGTTGCCCCTTAAGGAGATTTTATGAGTATGAATTTATCGCATTGCTTAAAAAACTATACTTTTTCAAAAGAAAAATATTTTTTTTTGCAATGTTATTCACATCCATAATGTTGACACAGCCGATAAATTCCAGGAGCTTAATTTTTAATTTTTTTTTAATGTGGTAACAAACCTTGACTACAACAACAACACAAAAAAACAAGCTATTTATTTTCCGTAAATCGTTTTTACAATAGTTTTAATAATAATAATAATAATAACAATTTTTTTAAATGAAATGTTATGAAATTAACTAAAACTTAACTTAATTAACTGAATTAACTGAAACTGAAATTAACTTTTAAATGAAATATTATGAAAATAACTTGCAATTGTACTGAGAAATGTTTCAAAAAAAATAAAAGATAACTGAATGAGAATAAAATCTACTTTCAGCTAAAGCTAATTTTACTGTTTTTGTTTATAATTATTAAACTATTCTTAAAAAAAATTTGAGCGTAGAAAAAAAACTTTTATTTATTCAGCAAGATGTAACTTTTATCTTTTTTGCACTTTTTGCTTATATGAGGATTCGATTTTTTTTGCAGGGTTAAAATAAAATCTTAATCGTTAACTTTTTGTAACCTGTTGCTACGATATATATATATATATATATATATATATATATATATATATATATATATATATATATATATATATACATACATATATATATATATATATATATATATATATATATATATATATATATATATATATACATACATATATATATATATACATACATATATATATATATATATATATATATATATATATATATATATATATATATATATATATATATATATATATATATATATATATATATATATATATATATATATATATATATATATATATATATATATATATATATATATATATATATATATATGAATGTTGGAAAAGTGTGGTACGAGTAAGAGACCATTTCTTGACACGTCAAGTGTTAATAGTTGAGGGGGGGTCCGTCGTCAAGTGACGGGAAATAGTGAGGAGAGAATAAGCACACAAAAATGGTCAGGAATTTTAATTTGTTTAATGAAGCGTGACGAACAGTATATAAAGAGTGAAAAAAATAAAATAGGTTCATAATCAATGGAATCGAAAAATAAACCGTTACAACAATCTCAAACTCCAGCGACAGTGGCAGTAGTTCAACCTTATAAACCTGATCCTCCAATAGATAATGGTGGTACGCACGACTCGCATGGGAATTGTATTCGATATTTTAAAGTGCGTTAATAAAGGAAAAATAGTGTCGATATTAGCACTTTTGAGATTGTTTATTGTTATTGTAGTGGGAGGATATTTATTTGGAGCGTTATTGGGAGTTTTTATATTACTTGGAACGATGTTGGGATTATATGTTTGTAATAAAATTATTAAAAACGAATTGTAAATTTTTATATTGTATATTATATATTATAAATATTATTTTCCAATTCTATTAATTCCGTAAGAAATTCCACCAGAGATAGCTTCACCCAAAACAGCTTTACTAATGGTAGGTAGAAGAGCGCTTGTAAAGGAAGGTAAAACGACTTTAGATACCATTCCTAAAAGAAGTCATAAAAGTTTTCCACGCATAATTCTTGATTTATGTTTTTTATAATGTCTTTTATAATGTCTTTTTTCGTGTCTTCTTTTATACATTTTTTTATCGCGGTATAAGAGATGATAATAAAGTCGGTGCTAAAACTGCAGCTAACAATGGAAGAAATTTACCACGCATGCGTTTTCTTAAATGTCTTCTTAAACGTTTTCTACCTGCGCCTTTTAACAGAGGTAAACAAAACTCTTCCTCTTCCTCTTTTTCTATGCATTACGACATGTTTGAGGTCGGTTAAAGTAAATTTATTTTGTAAAGTTGTGTTTTTTTAAAATGATCAAATTTAGTTTTTTGCATTTGTTTCTTTTAAGCTACATACCAAGGGTAAACTTTAAATTTTTTTTAAGTGTTTGCTAAATCTCCTCCTCGTAATTTTCTTCGTCTTCTTAAGCGCTTTCTACCTGCGCCTTTTAAAGGAGGTAAATAAACTCTTCCCCTCCCTCTTTATTTACACGAACTTTTTTTTATTTTACAAGCGGTGCAACAAAATTTTTTACGCATTGCGTTGCTTTTGAAGATAATCCAAAGCGTAGCCTCCTACGTTTGATTTTAGTAGACGTTTTGCAAAATTTTTAACTTTGGTGAAAAATTTTCCTTTTCCTCTATGATGACGTGCACTACCTCTGTGATGACGACGGCGACAGTAACCAATTCTTCTTGTACGCCCGCGAGCCATTAACACAAGAAATTAAAAAAAACAAGATTTATGATTTTTAAGATGTTTTTAGAAATAAATAGTCGTTTGCTTATAAAATAATTAATACAAATAGGGTTCGTTTAATAAAAGTAAAAATGTTTTTTATAACAAATTAAGACGATTTAAATTTGGTAGGAATATAGTTAACTTCATAATCGTCTCCTATCCCGCTTTCTACAAGTTCAGCTGGATATTGCAAATACATAATAAGTACACCTTTAAATTGATCTGTAAATTGTATACTGATTTGGAACGAATTATTTCCAGCAATAACAGCAGGAGGTTTATTGATGACAAAATTAAAATCGCTCGTGGTGTCAATGACTAAAGGTTCACTAGTGTTAGTAGTACTAAAGTACAATTTAGGATGTCTCAAAAAACTCTCATCGTCATTAATATAAAAATCGGCTACATTGTTAATATTAAAAGTAGAGGGTGTATTTCCTTTACACCAGGAAGCATAACTTTTCCAAATTGACCATTGATCGTCTTGCTTTGTCAAATCGTATTCAGTACTATCACCTGCTGAATTAACAAATGTTCTTATGTAATTATAAAGTGCGACTTTTTTAATAATGCTGCAAGCAATTTCAACTGGCGTAAAACAGCCTTTGCTGAAATGATCACTTTCTTTTTTAGAATTAACGAAAAATATAATGCTGTGGGGTACAATATTGGCTGTTTTTATACTTCCCAAATTGACAGTGACTTCTTTAACATTTTCTACATTGGTTACAACTTATTCGTAGTGAGCGATACGTAGTTAAGTATACATTTTGTCTTTTTTACTGTTGAGATTAAAACATTTTAGGGTCAACTAGGTTTGAGTCTATACGAAATGCAATAAACCATTGCGTTTTTAATAGCTACTCCCACATTGGCAAGCGCTGTTATGTCGGCGTCTGTAATAGGTCTTATCCATTCTAATAGTTGATTCATATCATTTTTAATATATAGTTCTGATCTAATTTGTTTATTTTTTCCAAAATGTTCTTTCATTTGATAAACTTCGCATAACAAATTCAAAGGTACTCTAAATTTACAACCTTTTTCTCCAGTTATGAAAGCATTATATCTATCTCTTAGCGCTGTTTGATAAGAGGCAGGAGCAGGAGCAACTCCGCTTCCTACTGCGGTGAGTGGTCTAATGAGTCCATTAGGATCTGCAGCTTGCACAAGCGCTTTGGTTTCAGCATAACTAATAGGGTTTGTGCCATTTTCAGTGTCTTCTGTTAAACCTACATTAGGATTAATCATCAATTCTCTAAAAGGTTTCATTTAACTATTTTTAATCAGCATTGATTTAAATTGATCATAAGAACAATTAATGATAGCATTGTTTGCACAAGTAGTATTATTTTTTTGATAATTGGGATAAAATTTAATAGTTTTAAATAAAGCTTGAATAAAGTTGTTGCAAAGGCACACTTTTTTACTAATTCATCGTCTGTTGTAAGTGTAAATCTTGTTTGTGTGCTCAAATTTTTATATAGAAATAAATCAAAATCCAAATACCAATCTTGTGGATATGTCCATTCGCTAAGTATAGTGGTAAAAGAAATTAAATTACTCGTGTCCGAAGTAAGATCATAATAAAATTTTTGATTATTAACAGCAATGACTTTATCTTGAGCTTGAGCTGTTTGAAAACCAGGATATTTTTCATTTAAAATAGCTTTATATTCTGCGCTAATATTACCACTTGTTGCTTCTTGCAATAAACGATTTTCGTGGTCGGCTTGTGCCAAAACATCTTCAATAGTAACATGACCATTTGCATTGGGTGTATAACGATTGTCGTCACCATCTCTCATATATTTAGCTAATGAACCCATTTTTTTTTTAAAAAGGAAAAATTATTTTTTTTTATTTATTCATCTTCTGATTCTGAAGTGCTTTTTTTAAATGATATTTTTTTATTTTTAACGTCTTTTAAAGCACGAGTGTAACTAAGTTCAATTAAACTTTTTTTATTCATTTTTCTTTTTTTCGTTACTCTGCATGAGTGGATTTGATAAAATGGCTCTTTGTTGAATAATACAGTTTCCACATAATCTGTTTATTTTGTCGACTGCATTGACTTCTTGAAAGCATTGTGAACAGATGTGTAAAGGAGTTGATTTCGTTTTAGGTTTTTTTTCAACAATTTCTTCTTCTTCTAAACTTTCGGTTTCAGATTCTGAATATTTTCGTTTTTTAGGTTTAGGTTTGATTTGTACATTTTTTTTTATTTTCTTGGGAGGTTTTTCATCTTGTACTTCTTCTTTTTTCTTTTTTCTTTTTTTGATTTCGTTCAATTCGGATTTCATGTTTTGTAAATCAGATTTAGTAGCATATTGAGATAGTTGATTTTGTAATTGTTGCATATGATTTTTAAATTGAATAAATTGATCTTTAGGATTTATTTTTGATTCTTGCATCATTTTTTCTTCTAAGTTAACTAAATTTTTGTGATATCTTCTTTTGGCACAAAAGAGACTCACTTTTTGTAAAATAGAGAGAGAGAAAAATTATAACAACTTCTTTTTTTTTTATATTCTCTTAATCCTAATAAAAAATAAAAGACATTATTTTATACTAATCAAACTAGTTATATGTAAAACGGAACCATATGAATCTTTAACGTACGATTCAAAAAAACAGTAGAACTAAGATTATTAAAAGTGAGCGGTTCAGATTTTGAATTAAGAAACGACCATCTTGTTTGTTTCCAATCGTCCACATCGTTGATATCAAAGGTGGTTAAATGTCCTTGAATGGAAGTGTTACGATTTTTTATAAAATGATTATTGGTAGTGATTTGAGTAGAACTAGTATAGTCTAATAAATTAAAAAATGCAACAATTCCAGGAACGTAAATTTTGTTCATATACATTCCACATTGGACAGCCTGATCACATTTAATAAAAATGTAAGCGTCTGTAGTTGAAGGAAAATTGGAAACAGTGTTATTAAAGTTACTAATTTAAATGAGAGCACATCTTAAGAAAGCTAGTCTTTCTTTTTAGAATTTTAAAATCTAGTGACAAGGCGTTGCACAGTGGGCCAGTAGGTGGACAAAATGGGAAAAATTTTAGTTGTCTAATCTTGAAAACCTATTTAATTTTAGTATCTACTTATATTAAGAGAAATCTATTGATAATTTATATTAAATCCCTTAGTTACCAGGACTCTAAGCATTTGAATATTGAGATAAAATAAAAAAATAAAAAAATTATACATAAGTAATTAACGGTGACATCAACGTTGTGTTATATTGCAATTACATCTACGTTTTTGAAACAAAAAATTAGTACATGTTATTCTAGAGTATTTAGAGATAAGAAAAACCAATGTATGAAATAAATTTGTCATAGCATGTTATCTCAGTTATACTTTGAAAATCACAGATTAAAAAATAAATTTCTTAAGAAACTTATTTTTTGCCGCACAATAACTAATAATTACCACAATTTTCCATGTGTTGTCTTATATTTATTTGAGCTATATGATGCTTCAATCGAGTTTTAATTGATTGCTCGTCCCCTTAAATCCCCGTTCAGATTTTATGTATGTTTTAACTTGGTTGCTATGGTACTAAATTTTGCATAGCAACAACTCATTTTCACATTAACATTGTTTTAACAGTATTTTACTTGCGCTAAATACACAATATTGGGGGTATGTATTAAAATGAGATTCAGAATTCTTATGAGGTTAACTTTTTTCGGTTACTATGGATACCTTACTTTGCATAACATAGCAACAACATATTTTCGGTAGTTGTTAGTAATTTAATTACTAACACTGACAGTAATTTAATTACTTTTAATTTTAATTACTAACACTTGTAGTAACTTAATTACTAACAAGTATTAGTAGTCCAGGCGCCATATATATTGTAACATTTTACTTTTAAATACAAAATACTTGTTACAATAATTATTTAGATATGGTTTTGTTAAACTTAGACATTCATAATTTTCTCCAAAAAAACAATCTTCGTATTTCAAAACGAAATATTACTAAAGATATATTAAAATTTATTCAGCCAAAGTTTGCTGATTTTAAAGACGTTGATATTAGACATGATGTTCAACGATTTGTTTACTGTATAAAAAAAAATGGAAATCTGCAAACTATACTGTGAAAAATTTTGAAAAGAAGTTTGTGAACTGGCTTAATGAATATTAATTTGTCAGAAAAAAAAACAATGAACCAACTGCAAGTAGATGTGGTCGAAAACCAGTTGCATTTGATAATAGTTCTTATAAAACTAAAAAACGGCGTGTATCTTGTTTAATTGAATCTCATTCATCCAATAAATTATTTTTTGCTGCTAATAAAAAATTTAGAGATGAATCTGTTGTTATTGCTGCCAAGAATGTTTTAAATATATCAAATACAGATAAAGCAACTAAATATTCAGCAGACGAAGCACTGGCTTTAATAATTGATGCAAGTCTGACAAAAGCTTCCTATCAATTGAAAAGAAGCGGAGCCTTGGAGAAAGAATATAACATCTACCCCGCTTACAATGATGTCAGAGATGCAAAATTGAAATGTTATCCTGTAAACATAACAGTGGAGGACTATTCAGCTTCAGTTCCTTTAAAAGATTTAATGACTCATACTTTGCAAAGAATCTGTGCAGTTCAGGAACCTGTGCTAAGGCACTTGATATTGAACGACAAAGCAATAAAAACAATGACACTAACGTGTAAGGCTGGTTTTGATGGTGCTACTGGCCAAAGCATTTATAAACAAGTTTTATCAGAACCCGACATTAACAGAGATTTAAAGCGTGAAGAATCATTATTTATTACTTGTCTTGTCCCATTGGATTTGACTGGATTTAACAACAGCAACGAAAAGGTGTCTATTTGGAGAAATCAAAAGTCGTCCTCCACAGCCTATTGTAGACTTATAAGATTTGCATACAAAATGGAATCCAAGGAATCTGTGATTGAAGAAGATCAGTACATTAAAAGTGAGATAGAAAGCTTGGGTATGATTTTATTAGAGGTTTGCGGATCTTCTATTGAAGTGAATTTTATTATTGAACTTACAAATCATTGATGGGAAGGTTCAAACAATATTATCTGAAAAAAATAACTCATACCAATGCTGTTCAGTGTGTGGTGTCTCTCCAAAAAATATGAATAGTCTTGATATCCTTAATATAGATTATACTAACAGAGAGTTCAAATATGGTCTTTCCAGTTTTCATGCATGGATTCGATTTTTTGAGATGTTATTGCACATTGCATATAAAAAAGAAACAAGAAAGTGGCAAGCAAGATCTAAAGAACACAAAGAAAAGGCATCTGTAGCTAAACAAAAGATTCAGACTGATTTTATGAACAAAATGGGACTTGTTGTTGATTTCCCTAAAAGTGGTGGTTCTGAAACAAGTAATGATGGCAATACCTCAAGGCGTGCTTGTGCAGCATATGAACAAACAGCTGAAATTCTGGGTATTGACCAAAACCTTATACTCAGATTTTACATTATCTTGGTAACGCTCTCTTCAGGATATGAAATAGAGTGCTTAAAGTTCAAGGATTATTGTTTTGACACTTTTAGACTATATGTGTCCCTTTATCCATGGTATTACATGGCTCAATCAGTTCACAAAGTATTGATACATGGACATGACATAATTAAAAGCCTTACATTACCCATCAGACTTATGTCACAGGAAGCTCAAGAGGCTAGAAATAAAGACTTTAAATCTTATCGCAAAAATTTCAGCCAAAAAATATCCAGAAAAGCAACAAATACTGATCTTATCAATAGACTCCTAGTTTCCAGTGATCCTGTTATTTCATCATTGCGTAAATCAACATCACACCAAACAAATCATAAAGCATTTCCTTCAGATGTTTTACAATTACTTAAACAATCTTCAAACGATATTATTGTTTTATAATTTTTTGATGTAATTTAAAATTGATAACGTTTTCTTGCACTATTTTTTGCTTTTATTCTTCCTAATACATTATTTACCTAAATACTCAATTTTTATTCAATATAGGTGGGTCAAAAATACGATAAGATATTCAAATATCAATTTACCACTTTGTTACTAAGGAAAGTATTCGGTAACTAAGCAATATAAGTGTCCATAACAACTAAATTTAAAAAATTATCACTTTTGTAAGAAGTGTGATCTCATATTGGTACTCATGCCAAATTTAGTGAATATAGCACTTATAAAATATCTGCAGATAACAAAAGTAGGTTGTTGCTAAGCAAAATAAAGGTATCCATAGCAACGAAATAAAAAAATATTACCTTCATAAAAAGCGCAGACATCATATTAGTACTCATACTAATTTTAGTGAATATAGCTCTAATATTAAATTAGTTATGAATTTTGTCCAGTAAAAGTGCATTCTGGCCCACTGTGAAATGGCTTATTTGATATACGAAATTTGAATGTTAAGTCGCTATTACGTTGTAGTTAAAACCTCGGACTAAATAGAAGGTAACACGAGCATTTTTATTTAGATCCAGTGTTTTTATTTAAATTACCAAGTTTTCTAAAAATAAATACAAAGTTTGAACTTATCAGTTAAGAAAATAGAAGCAAAAGTTTAAGACTTCACTCAAGTTCGCTTCTTGCATTCCGCCCTTAGTTCCTTGAAATCTAAACGACTTAGTCGAAGAAAAGATATCGAATGGTATACTTATTAATTCATAAAACTAAATAAAATAAAATATTACAAGCCGTTTTAATTTTTATTACTTTTAATGATATTTAGTTAACTTTTTTATATTTATTTAAAAAAATAGAAATAAAAAACTACATGAACACAACAAAAACTTTACCTTCCAAGCAATTTTGAGCACATATATATATATATATATATATATATATATGTAAATGTATATAATTATATGTATATATATATATATATATATATATATATATATCTATATATCTATATATATATATCTATATATATATACATATATATATATAAACATATATGTATATATATATATATATATACATATAAATATAAACAAATATATATATATATATATATATATATATATATATATATATATATATATATATATATATATATAAACATATATATATATATATATATATATATATATATATATATATATATAAACATATATATATATATATATATATATATATATATATATATATATATATATATATATATATATATATATATATATATATATATATTTATATGTATATATACAGGGTGTTCGGGATAAATTTGACACATTTATTAATGATTATATTTTTTTGTAGATTAGAGGTATTGTTACACACTACAGGTCATTTAAAAGTTTGAACCCTTCTTTATTAATATACAAGATGTCAGAAAGGATAGATGACTGGAACCCACCTGAATCATGGAAGAGAATAACTTGCATCATGATGATTCGTGCCGGCCATCAAAATAAGGATATTATGACTGCTGCCCAATGCTCCCTGAACACAGTAAAAACAATCAGGTATGAACTAGAGACTTGCAATGGTGACTACGAGGATAGAGTAAGAAGAAAGTTCCCTAGCAGACGATCTGATTGCGTTCGTACAGTAGAATTCCTCGCAAGTCTGCAGGAACAGATGTTGAATAACCCTGGCATTGCAATTCGGGCTTTGTCACATGAAATGAATGTTGCATCCTCTTGATGCTTGTATGAGTAGTAGCGAAGGTCTGCATTGAGTGCAAGCTTCATAGTAGAGAAATAATCATGATGCAAGTTATTCTCTTCCATGATTCAGGTGGGTTCCAGTCATCCATCTGTTCTGACATCTTGTATATGAATGAAGAAGGGTTCAAACTTTTAAATGACCTGTCGTGTGTATTAATACCTCTAATCTACAAAAAAATATAATCAATTATAAATATCTCAAAATTATCCCGCCAACAAAGTATATATATATATATATATATATATATATATATATATATATGTATATATATATATATATATATATATATATATATATATATATATTTATATATAAATATATATATATATATATATATATGTATATATATATATATATAAATTTTTATACATATATATATATATATATATATATATACATATATATACATATATATATATATATTTTTTTTTTGCCAAAGTCACACTTTTACACTATAAATTTATCTGCACAAACTAAAGAGTTTTATTGGTCTAATATTTTTCCACGCGCCTAAACCCTTTGGCACATTCTCCCATCTTCAATTTTTCCAAATTTATTCACCGTTGTTTTCTTCCAGTTTTTTGTCAATAGTTTCCTTGCTTTTTATTTAATTTTTCGTTTTTTAGTAACTCCCAACACAATTGTGGTTGCTTCTAGCTTATATGCATACTTTTTTACAATAAAATATCAGTGTATTACGATTTTATAAAAATGGTGCTCGGTGACAACATGTTTTCTTTTTGCTCCAGCTATTTTTTTATTTATTTGTATTTATATGAAATCTGTATTAATAGTAAAAGACGTAATAAACTAAATAAAAAAATAATATTTATAATAATCATATAAATATGTATATATATATATATATATATATATATATATATATATATATATATATATATATATATATATATATATATATATATATATATATATATATATATATATATATATATATATTTAATTCGTCAGTTAATTTTAATACACGCAACTTTTGTTATAATGGGAAGAAGTAAACAATTTCTAAATATTTACATATATATATATATATATATATATATATATATATATATATATATATATATATATATTTATATATATATATATATATAATTATTTTTTTATTTATATGTATTTATATGAAATCTGTATTAATAGTAAAAGACGTAATAAACTAAATAAAAAAATAATATTTATAATAATCATATAAATATGTATATATATATATATATATATATATATATATATATATATATATATATATATATATATATATATATATATATATATATATATATATATATATATTTAATTCGTCAGTTAATTTTAATACACGCACTTTTGTTATAATGGGAAGAAGTAAACAATTTCTAAATATTTACATATATATATATATATATATATATATATATATATATATATATATATATATATATTTATATATATATATATATAATTATTTTTTTATTTATATGTATTTATATGAAATCTGTATTAATAGTAAAAGACGTAATAAACTAAATAAAAAAATAATATTTATAATAATCATATAAATATGTATATATATATATATATATATTTAATTCGTCAGTTAATTTTAATACACGCACTTTTGTTATAATGGGAAGAAGTAAACAATTTCTAAATATTTACATATATATATATATATATATATTATATATATATATATATATATATATATATATATATATATATATATATATATATTTATATATATATATATATATATATATATATATATATATATATTATATATATATATATATATATATATATATATATATATATATATATATATAATATATATATATATATTTATATATTGATATTTAAGGCTGTTTTGTATTATAATAATAAAACAAAGCTCATAGTCGTAAAAGAGTGCTCAATATTAAAAAGATACTTCAAATAGAGCGATATACATGTATATTTATGTATATATGTATACATGTATATTTATATATATATATATATATATACACATAAAAAAAAAGTGAATCATAAAGTTATAGAAAAAATATTTGTACTACTATCTGGTCCCGTAAATTTCGGGTCTTGGTTAGTCTATTTGACAGCAAGCTTTTCTATACCTATAAATTTTCTTAAATTTTGAACACAGGCGACGGTACTTAACATTTTCCATGGCGTTTTTAAAAGCTTAAGGCTTTTATAAAATGTAAAATTCTCACTAAGATAGTATTTGTTTATAGAGCAAAAGTGCACACAGAAACGGGTAATGAAACCTATTTATAAGTTAGTTTTCTTTGTTTTTATTTTTATATTAAATTTAACATAACTAACCCTTAACAAAAATTGCAATTTGGCTGTTTTTAATACCAATTTTGGCAGTCAAGTAATTATTATAACTGTTATTTGCAACGAAAATTGATTAATGCAAGTAGAAATCAACCAAATCGTAATCAACAAAGGTGTAAGTGGTATCTGCTCATATATAAAAATATAATAGAAATATAAAAATACTAACGCACTTTTTCAAAATTAAAATTATAGAAAATTTATTTACTCGACAAAGAGGTGTCAAAACTGGTAACTACGTAGATGGTAACTGCGTTCCACCACTGACTATATCCATACTTGATTTAATCTCCTTACTATAATAAATTCTTTGCTTTTCATTAACAGTTAACTATAATAATTTACTATTTTTTTTTAACATTTTTTACATAACGAAAGTATTTTCAACAGAGATAACAGTTGCGTAACATTTTTTCTTGTGTTTTTGTAGGCTGTGATATAAATTTTTAAGACTAATGGCTGTGATAAAAGTTTTTATTGATTATTATTATTAATTCCTCTTATTAATTTTTTTTAAAAAGCAAAGGAGGACACAGAAATGGTTTACGGATACTAGTCATGTCCTGTAAGTTCGTTCTATTTTATTGATTTTTTTTAAGCAAACTTTTCTGGAACTCAAAACATAGTCTATCAATACCGGTTTTTTGCAAATTATTAAATTAATATAACTATTATTTGTACCGATCTCAGTACAAAAATATACATAATTGGGATGAAAATATCTAGATCTGTAATTACCAAAGTGATAAAAGTATAAATATTTTCAAATCACATATGAAAATTACGGAAAAAATAAAAACAACGCAAAAATGTCTAAGACATCTACACTGGAAGTATTTTAAAGAGAAAAACTAAAACAATTTATATGAGAAACAAAGAACTTCTTTTTTCGAGATAAAATAATTTTTTTTTAATTACATAAAAATATGTATTTAACAGGAAAAAGTATCAAATAAACGTATAAAACCAATTTGAAGAACAACATTGCTTCATTATTAGTAAATGCTATGAAAATAAACATAACTTTGTTTAAGCTTTTGGAAAAGATTAACATACAGAAGACTTCTGAAATTACTCTATGTAGGAAAACGTTCAAGAATCGGTCATAAAAAGAAGAGTTTGGTCTAAAAATAGAAAAAAATTATTGAAAACGTTTATTACACATTAAACAAAAGTTAACGTGTTTTGTAATCTATTTTTTAATTCAAAACTTAAAAATTTAACTAACTAGATTACAAATAAGAAGATAACTTTAAGAGATGTTTTTGTTGTTTTTTTCGGAGAAGTTCCAAGATTTTTGTTGCAAATTTGAACTTTCTATTTATTTGAAAACACAAAAATATAAATAAGTAAATAAGAAGTAATAAAATTACTTTGAGCAATGTTGTTTTTCTTTCAAGAAAGTTTCAAGATTTATTTATGCATGTAAATTTACTCTTTTTTTAAAAAGGCAACACAAAAAAATAGTAGTAAAATAAAATAAACCTTTTTATATTTAAAAACTGAATTATTTGCATTTCGTCAACAATTATATGTAGTCAGTTAGAGTTATCAAACGATGTAATAATCATTACTAACGAAAGACACCAACGCGAAGGTGAGCCAAGTCTATTAGTACAAAATATCACAATAATAACGTTACAAAATTAATAAATAGAATAACATGTTACAGTAAACTCTCAATTACTCACACTTCCAAAGGGCTAAGATACTAACTTGTTCAAGTATATTAGAGTTATTGAGATATTATCCATAAAGAAAAGCTCAATTAGTATTTTAAAATTAGTTAAAGTTGTTGAGGGTTAATGAGTTTGCCTGAGTTTAGTGTACATAATTTAGCTACTAACACCACACACACAGAAACACATACATAAATATTTAAAAAATATAAATCCATAACTTTATTTAACACGTATTAACATTAACATAGAGTAAATAGAGTACATCACCACTTCATGATACATAACTATACTTATTAAAAACAATAACAAATATTACGTTTATAATAAATACATTACAAATTTTGTAATATTTAATCAATGAGATATGTTGTATTGCATGTTTATCAAATTTATCAAAAAAAACATTAAATATCTTGGTTCTAAAACATACTACAAAGAATTTGATTGTATGAAAAAAAAAAAAACCTTTTTGAGACTTTTGATAAATAATAGTTTGAATAATTACAATAAAAAAAAACAGAAAAAGATAAATAAATACAATAAAAAAACTCTCTCTCTCTTCCTCTCTCTCTCTCTCTCTCTCTCTCTCTCTCTCTCTCTCTCTCTCTCTCTCTCTCTCTCTCTCTCTCTCTCTATATATATATATATATATATATATATATATACATATATATATACATATATATATATATATATATATATATATATATATATATATATATATATATATTTATATATATATATATATGTATATATATATATATATTAATATATATATATATATATAAATATATAAATATATATTTATATATATATATATATATATATATATATGTATATTTATATATATATATATATATTTATTTAAATATATATATGTTTATATATTTATATATATATATGTATATATATTTATATATATATATGTATATATATTTATATATATATATGTATATATATTTATATATATATATGTATATATATAAATATATATATATATATATATATATATATATATATATATATATATATATATATATATATATATATATATATATATATATATATATATATATATATATGTATATATATATATATATATATGTAATTATTCAATTATATACTGGGAAGATACTAACAAAAAATTTAATACAATAGAAAATTAGTAAATGCAGTTAATTAATGTAATAAATCAGGTATAAGTGAGTACAACAACTTATTTATTATACTCAGTTATACTTGACTATAAAACAGATTAAAAGCAATCAATCAATGTAATATAAATTAAATATGGCCTAGTACAACAACTTACTTATTGTATTTGAAGTGGCAGCAATTGGAGCTATTGAGAAAAAATTAAAAAAAATAACAAAACCAACCAATTAATGTAACAAGTTAATTATAATAAGTAAAACAACTTTCAGGTTAATGAACAAGCTGGATTCGGCACTGTATAAAAAAAAGTTATAATAAAATGGTCAATCAAGGTATTATTGTTTATTATAGGTGAGTACATCTATACCAACCAAACGTACTCATTGGAATCTCTAAATTATACCATATGTCAACACTTATTTATTTTACTTATTACAACTTTTATCACAAAGAGAAAAAAATATATTTACTTACTAATGTAGTGTGAAATCATATTTAAAAAAAAGCCATAAGGTACAAAATCAATGACTAATCATCAATTAAAAACAATGCATTTAGTTTTAAATATACATAAATAATAGGGGTATGTAATAAGCACAAAAGAAATTTTGCTAACTTATTGATTGTTGCTATTTTTCTAATTTTCCTAAATAGATTAAAAAAATATGTAAAAAGTTACAAAATAAATCCAACTCTTTTTAAACAAAAAAAAAAAAGTAAAAACAAAAAATTTTGATTATGTTATTTCAAAATAAAAAATTAAAAATGGTGAGTAAAGTCAACCTCATTATTAATTTTTAAAATACGCAAAAGTGATGAAATGAAATTTTGCTTACTAAAATAAATAAAATTAAACTTTAATTACTTTTACTACTTTCTAAATAAACGAAATGTATGAAAAATTAGTTCAAAAATTTAATTTGTATTAGCTTAAACTTCAAAAAAAATACAGTGATAAAAGAAGAAAAAATAAATCAATTGTTGACTTTGATAGATACAAAATTTTTTAGTAAATTCTTAGAGAGAAGAGATTTCGAATCTACCTCTTCTGCCCTTATGTCTTCCGTATCTAAGATATACACAAAATACATTTAATAAGATATACACTCAATACATATAATATAAATATATATATTTCTATATACGATAAAACACAATCTAAAAAATAAACTAAAATTTCTAGTTTATATACTCATACTTATTTTTTCTTTTTTCAAGAATTATAAATACTAGCAGAAAGCAACCCGTAGTACGGGTTACGGTCGGTCTGTTACTTAATTTATAGTAGCTGTTTTCCACTATTTAAGTTGCGAAACCTTAACTAATACCCGATAAAAAAAACGCTTTCAAATTAAAAATTAAACCATATGTAAAATCAAAATAAATTAATTTACCAATTAATTTACGTTATTTGAGTAATTTACAATTGACATAGGTCATATCAGTGTATGGCAGAACCATTGTCTTAGACATTACTAAGTTCAACACAATACGTTTTTAGTAACTGAAACAAAATAATAACACTTCATCATGGTTTAAATTGACGAAAAATTAAAGCTAAATTCTTGTTATATTTTTTATAACATGAATTTTAATTAATAAGATTAACATGAAGTGAACGTAAGTTATTCATGAGTAATTAATTTTGTTGGTATCCCCTTGATATATGTTTCTTTAAAAAAGCAAATTGTCTTTAAAACGTTAAATGCAATCAACTAAATAAATTTATTATAAATAACTAAACAATTGAGTACAAATACGTTTCAAACAAAAAAAAAATAATTTACAATCAAACATGTGTATAACAAATTGCAAAAAAACATGTAAACTTTGATCTTTTATAATGCATTAATGCGTCATATGACAAACCAAAAACCAAAAAATAGTAACAGATAAGTAGACATAAAAGAACAAAAAAAAAAAAAAAAAAAAAACTGGAAAACAATTTATCTGCTTTTCGGTAACCTGTTGTCATACTTAAACTGGTGTCACGATGCTGCTCGTCGGTGTTGTTTTATGACGTTAATTCACGTTAGCTTTTAGTTAACTTTAGTTAAATTTAAAAGACATTACAATAGATTTAAAATATTTTAATTAAAAAGCAAAAAAAGAAATGCTTCAAGGAGCCAAACTAAAAACATTAAAGATAAAAAAATCTAATAAAGATATAAATAAATTGCATTTATATAGCTAAATAGTCTTGGCTTATATTAAATTTTAAAAGCAGTGAGTTCAATAAATTAAACTACCAATTAATTATTTTTAACAATAGAATGTAGCATCATATTATGATGATTGGATAATGAATCAATTTACCTATATTTAAGTTTAATTGGTGAAAAACAAATAAAATTTCAAATAAAAAAGACAAAAGCAAATCAAATATACAATATTATATTATAAAAAAATTTCAAATTAAAAAAAAAGAGAGAGGCCCTGGGTGTTGGGAGCGATATTTTTGGTATTGTAGAAGAATATAATAAAAATTAAAAATATCAAAAAAATATTTTTTAATCAAAATATAAAGCATAACCTCATCATTTTCACAGGATGTAGGATGCAAAAAATAATAATAATAAAAGAAACAGTAAATTTAAAGGGGTTAAACGTGTGAAAAATGTAATTTTAATAAAAATATGAGTAAAATCCAAACAGTTTAAAAATATCATATTTATATTAAATAATTCTTTCACCTATTGCACATATTTATCCATAAAAAATATATAAAATTTAAAACACAGCCCTAACAGTTATGCTTCTACCTGACACTAAAGACGAAAAATATACCTCAGAATAATTGATAGAATAATATTTACATATAAATAAATATATAACTATATTTTTTTTTACCTATTTTCCTCATTTCTTCCATAAAGTTGTCTAAAGTAAGAAAAAAGATAACTGAAGCTAAAACTAACAAAACCTAAACTAAAATTAACTATAAACTAAACCAAAATTATAAACTAAAATAAACTTTAAATTTTAATATCTATACCTCAGATGACAAAGGTCGGTTTTCCAGTTTTTTTTGAAAATGAGTTATGTATGAGACCTTTTAAGTTTTTTCTGAATCTAAATAGGTATAAAGACTGTTTTTCTACAACAATTTGAAACAAAGTTTGGTCAATATAAAGGGTCTGGTGTCCCCACAATGTTCAATGGAAAAACGTCTGTTGTTCAGAAATGACTTTTCACTTTTTTTATTTAATTTTTTACTTTTGTCAAATTTATATTTCATGTGCCTCAAGACAAATTAAATAAAACACGAAAAAAACAACATAAATTTAAACAACAAGAATAAGCCATGAATACTAATTATTTTACTATTTACTCTCTCCTGGACAATTTCTAAAATGTGACAACTGACTTGGACTTTTGAGGTACAGATATAAATGCTTTATTTATTTAACTATACTAATCATATAATTTATACTTAGTTTTTTGGAAAAAAAACCAAGTATAAATTATATGATATATAATTTATACTTAGTTTTTTTTAGGAGAATTATTTTATAAATTATACATAATATAATTTATAAAGTAAATCTCCTAACAGAAAAAATTAAGTAAATCTTAAATACTTGAAGTTTTAAAATTCAAGTTACAGTACAAATAAACAAATTTCTATTAACAAATATCTAATAGCAAAAAGACTGACTTATTTCAGTCTTCTATTCTGCACTTAAATGTAAAGACAGTAAAATATCTACTTAACTTTTTAAAAATAAATTTACTTAACTAATGTAACTAATACTAGCTCTCTCTTGATCAACTAAAGAAACTAAATATTAAGTAAACTAACTTGATTCAAAATATTAAAAAGCTGTCTTTATGGGAATTTTAAATTTCTTCTCTTTGTTATTGACGATATTGTTTTAAGTAGGACCTAAGTTCTTGGGCTTATTGTATAAACATATAAAAACCTACTGTTTTACTTTAAAGTCAACAAAAAAGTTTTAAAAACATTTTAGTTACTTTGTAAAAAATAAAAATCGTTTTAAACTTACTACCTCTCTCTTCGTTGTTATCAACTAAACAGAAAAACAAACAACAACTGATAGTAAATTTTCACTTTAATAGTAGGTTATTAAATAGATTAAATAGATCTTTGATCTATTTATTCTGCTCTTACAGTTTACAACTTCATTATTAAGCTGTAACTATTTTCTACAACGTGGTGTATGTTAACATATATTAAGTATACATAGTTATATACATAGTATTATTTAGTATACATAGTAACATATATTAGTTATACATTAAGTAACATATATTAAGATATATTTTTTAAGTAATTCAAAATATTTAAGATTATAATATTTAAGATTTTGAAAACCTAAAATTTTAAACCTACTACAAAAAAAGACAAAAACATTAATAAGTAAATCTTTTCCTTTTTAAAAAGTAAAAATGCTTTTTAACCTACTTTCTCCAATAAAACTGTTGTTAAAACAGAAAAGCGAACACATATTGAAGCCGATTAATTTTAAACCTCATTAATTACTTCAATATTAAAACAAATATTTTATCTTTCTGAATTAAATTAATTTACAAAAACTTTCGTCAAAAACATTTTGTTATTGTAAAGTTAATTTAAATCAACCTAAAAAAACCTATACGAACTGCAATTTATAACATTTAATTATAAAAAAATGGAACTTACTTAGTAATACAGCGACTAAAAATAAACATATATTTAAGAACTAACTACGTAACATGATACAAATCAGTATCATAATTCACATCTAAATAAATGCAAACCTTCATCCTCAACAATTTGGGACATTCTATTAATTCGATATAAAAACAAAAAGAAATATGCTTAAAAACAAGTTTAATAAAGGTAATAGACAATTTAAAATGTATATATATATATATATATATAAATATATATATATATATATATATATATATATATATATATATATATATATATATATATATATATATATATATATATAAATATGTATAAATATATATATATATATATATATATATTTATAAATATATATATATATATATATAAATATATGTATATATATATATATATATATATATATATATATATATATAAATATGTATAAATATATATATATATATATATATATATTTATAAATATATATATATATATATATATATATATAAATATATGTATATATATATATATATACCCAGTCGGCATATCTAGTATAGTAAATACTCGGAGTATTGATCACGTATAACATACCGCAATTGATACCAGAAAAATACGCATTTAGTTTTAAGTTTCGAATTCGAGTTCAATACCACTTATTAATCAAAAATACGTATTATTTAATATTTGATCAAAATGGGACACGATATCGTTCCCGATTTTGATCAAATATCAACATATAACGGAAAAATGAAAATCTTTGCTTTAAAGCGCATGCTTAAACTGAAATTGTGAAAGCAAAATTTAAATTAAAAAGTTTTCTCTTGAGAAATTTAGCAAAAAGTTTGTCTGGAATGAAAAGGAATAGTCAGGAATACATGAAAAGTTGTATGAAGAGATATCGTTCTGCTAAAGCAGTATCACATATCTCCAATACAGTTACAGTACTTTTTTGTACTAAAAAAGTTACTAAAACTTTATCATCAAAATATTTATTACTACTTTTAAATTTATTTAGTTTTATGAAGTCCTAAATTAATATAATTCCAATATATTATAAATCCTATCATTTCATACCTTGCTTATTTTATTATGTTGATTATTATTTTATTAACATTTCTGTTATGCTATTACCTTTTTTTTTGTACTGTTTAAAAAAATTTAGAAAAATAAATTAAAATTTCGAGCCAACACTGATTTTTTATTGTTGCTAAACATTAAATTTTGTTATAAGGATTGCAGTTCTTCTATCTGTTTTTTGCTCTTTATTCAATAAGTATTTGATTTAAATTAAATATGATTATAATTTGATATTTTGTTACGAGATATTTGTTTTTATATATGAATATAGATATGAATCTTTTTAGATTTTTTTATGTTATTTTTAAATTTTTTGTTCGCGCATATATAAACACCTCATATATATAAATATTATATGAGGTGTTTATTTATGTTATATAAAGTTAAATAAATGTATTGTGTTTTATAGTTATTATATATGTTTATATTATGTTATTTCCATGTTTTCAAAGTGTGTGACTTGGCAAACGTGTTGAGCAAGATTTTGCGTAAAGTTTTTATTTATGTTACAAATGTTGTTACATTTGGCTTACCTTTATGTTGGTGTCTATTGTTATATCAGATATATTGAATTTTAATTCATATTTGATGTTTTTCTTTGTATTTACTTATCCATTATACTTTTTCATTTCAGATTTATCATATGATGGATTTATGCGATATAAAAGAACAAATGTATGTAAATTTTTATGAATTTATTCTAGGCTTTTCTAAATGTTTCTTATTCACATTTTATTTTACAAGCAAGGTCTGCAAGCAAGTTTGAGCTGAAAATTTTTTTTAGCTTTTAAGGAGAATTGGCGTTATTCTTTGTTTAATTTAATTTGTTAAAATATAGTAGTTCTAACAAATAAATGTTTGTTTGTTCTTGGTTTTTTACTTATCTGTTTTCAGATTCTTATAAACTAGGCAACTCAGCTAAGCAAGTTTTGTTTTATTTTTTAGTGCTATTGGAAAGAGGTGAAAGTTATTTTTTAGAGTGATTGAAAAAAACTGAAGTGTTTTTTAGTTACTTCACACGGTGTAACTGATACTGATTTGAGTAAGTTTACTATTTTGTTTTATTTTATATTGGATTTATTTTATATTTGATATATATTATATTAAATATATATTTTGTGTATTTAACATGGAAAACTGACTGTAATTTGTTGACACGAAAGTTTATAAACTTAAATCTGCCTATATTTCAGTATATATATATATATATATATATATATATATATATATATATATATATATATATATATATATATATATATATATATATATATATATATATATATATGACTGACATTGCTTCAAATTTTTATACAAGATTGTGCATTTATTATTTTTGTTCATTAAGGTAAGAATAACTTTGTGCATTGTAGATTCTTTGTTAAATTAAAAATAATTGATGTAAATAAATATTGTTTAATATTTTTGATAAACAACTTATGTATATAAACATATAAAAAGATATGGATTTTAATAAATCTTAAGTTTAAATAAAGTCTTTGATTAGATCACAATTTGTAAGATTCTTTTACGTTCATTTATTCAATTGTAAAAATAGTAAGATTACTGGTAATATGTTTAATGAAAACAGCGAAATTGAAATAGATAGTATTAGGCTCAACAAAGTTATTAATGTAAAATGCTAATAGGCAACTTGAAAATAGTTGTCAAATGAAAAAAATAGATCTAGGCAGGATGAAATTAATCAAATTAACAGACATTAACACTGCTTGACAGAATTCAGTGTCAAGCAGTGTTAATGTCTGTTAATTTGATTTTACTTTAGACACTTTAGAACAAAGCAAAGTATGAGTTTAACTATTTATAGTAACAATTAACACTTTTAAATCTAAATAATTTGATTTTTTTTTATAATTTCTATCATAATTATGTTTTTTTTTTTCATTTTTTTTTTTTTTTGGTTTCTCTTCTCTTTGTCATCTTTTGATTAGTTAGCTAACTGTTGAAACATGGTTTTAATTTTGTAAGTTTAGTATGATGTGAAATTTACTCTATTAATCATTAGTCAACAGTTAGAGAGAAGCTTTTTTTTTTTTTTTTTTTTTTTTTTTAAACATCTTCGCTTCCAACAAGGCTGCAAGCAGCCACTAATTAAAGTTGGAAGTTACTGTAAGAGAAAAGATGAAGATTGTAGAGCAAGATAACGATTGACGGACGATTTAAAAGATTGCAAATTATATGAATCAGGAAAGCAAGATGAAGGAAGCGAATTCCAAAGAGCTGATGTTCGAGGAAAAAAACTAGACGAATAAGCGTTTTTGGAGCACTTAGGAACAGTCACAGAAAAAGGATGACACTTAATTGAATGACGAGTAACACGAGAATGAATTTTA
Source organism: Hydra vulgaris (assembly GCF_038396675.1). Taxonomy (NCBI): domain Eukaryota; kingdom Metazoa; phylum Cnidaria; class Hydrozoa; order Anthoathecata; family Hydridae; genus Hydra; species Hydra vulgaris. The sequence goes on from NC_088932.1 coordinate 44,502,202, forward strand.
GTAGATGGCACAAGAGACGCTAGCTCTTTTGAGCAGTGCCCATTATAGTATTTGTAGAAAAGAGAAAGAGAAGCAACATTACGACGATGTGATAATGGTTGAAGGTTGGCTGCAAGAGCAGGTCCAACTATGTTTACAATGCGTTTTTGCACCTTGTCTAAAAGAGAAAGGGCATCATTAGAAGATCCGCCCCAGATATGGCAACAGTATTCCATACAAGGCCGGATTTGAGATTTATAGAGGTAGAGAATAGAATCCAGAGTAAGAAAGTGGCGAGCTCGATAAAGAGATGCAACCTTAGCAGATGCTAATTTTGCAACCGATTTGATATATGGTTTCCAAGAAAGATTGGAAGTAAGAGTTAATCCTAGAAGATGAAGAGTAGGTGACTCATCGAGTACATCACCGTTCATAAATATAGGAAGATCTAAACCATTGCGATAACGATTGGCTGAAAAAAATTGGGTTTTATCTGAATTAAAGTTCACCAGCCACTGTGAGCCCCATGCTGTAGCATAAGTGAGATCCTTTTCAAGCTCAAATGCCCCCTCCAGGCAATCAGAGGGTGTTGGTTTCTTATCACGACAAGAATAAATGGTAGTATCATCAGCAAACAATGCCACCTTAGATGTGAGAATATCTGGAAGATCGTTAATGTAAATTAAAAAGAGTATAGGGCCAAGGATAGAACCTTGAGGAACCCCTGAAGTTACAGAATAAGAAGAAGAGTGTTGTCCATCGAGGACAACTTTTATGCTACGATTGGAAAGGAAGGATTCAATGATCTTAAAGATGTTGCCGGATACACCATAAGAAGAAAGCTTATGGAGAAGACCAGCATGCCAAACTTTATCAAACGCTTTTGAAATGTCAAGAGCGATGGCCTTAACCTCTCCACCTTCATCTAACGCACGATAAAACCCGTCAGTTATTACTGTTAGCAAATCAGCTGTAGAACGAGAAGATCGAAATCCATATTGATGGTCAGAAAGTAAGTTATTAGATTCAAGATGAGAAATTAAGTGTTTGTTAATTAAAGATTCAAAAACCTTGCTTATGATAGGAAGAAGACTTATGGGACGGTAGTTAGACAAATCAGATCGCTCCCCAGAATTTTTGAAGATAGGGATAACAGATGCGGCTTTCCAGCAGGCTGGAAAACAAGACTCTGATAAGCACTTGTTGAATAGTTTTGAGAGTATAGATGACAGCTCTGGAGAACACTTCTGCAAGACAATAACAGGTATGTTGTCTGGGCCACAAGCTGTAGAAGAGTCTAGACAGGAAATCACTTTAGATACAGATGCTGAAGTGATATGAATGTCAAGCAATGAATCAACCTGTTTGTTGGCAATATCAGGTAGAACGCAATTAGTGGAATCAAGAGATGATATTGATGAAAAGTTTTTAGCAAACAGTTCGGCTTTGTCTTTAGGTGAGGTGACAAAGTCTGAACCATACAAGAGAGGTGGAATTATAGATTTGCCCTTATTATTGATATTATTAAAGATTCCCCAGAAGTCACGAGAGCCTAATTTTTGAGATGAGATACGAGATTTCATGACCTGAGAATAGCGGGTTTTTGCGTTAGACAAAACCTTTTTACAGTTGTTTCTAGCAGTAATGAACAGACGTCTGTTTTCTGGAGAATTGTTTTGCTGATAAATATGGAAGTAACGGTTTCGATTGGCAATCGCAGCAGCACAGTGTGAGGAAAACCATGGAGGAGAGTGAGGCTTGACCTGGAATTGTCGAGAGGGAATAAAAGATTTCATGCCAGCCTGAATCCACGAAGTTATATAAGAAGCACATTTGTCGACAGGAAGTTGAAAGATTTCTACCCAAGGGCCATCACGAAGAAAATCACGGAAAGAATCCCAGTCAGCTTTACTGTAGTTGTAAGAGGTTCGACAGTAGGGGTATTCAGGTGATGAAGAAGAATGAGATATTAGTTTTAAGGAGATCAAACTGTGATCAGAAGCACCTAAGGGTGAATGTGGAGAAACTGAGCACTGACTAGGATCAGAAACAAGACATAAGTCCAGTAGAGAAGGTAAATGATTCGGGTTGTCAGGAAAGCGAGTTGGAAAGTTGACTATTTGAGTTAGGGATTAAGAAAGGCAAAAGTTGTGGGCTTTAATGCCTGCAGAGTCACTGACACTAGAGCCAAGCCATTCAGAGTGGTGAGCATTAAAGTCACCGACAACAACTATATTAGCTGATGGATAAAGAGAGAGGGCTTGGTCAATATGATCAGAAATAACATCAAAAAGTGTACAGTCTTGAGATGAAGGAGATCAATATAGAACAAAGAGAAAGGTAATAAAGTGAAGTGGTGCTAAACGAAAGCACATGAAAGAATAGTCTGTGGATTCAAACCTAGTTTCACGACAAACAGGTGAATTCTTACGAATGTAAATGCCCAGGCCAAGCATGTGACTATTGGAGTCTTTACGAATCAGAGGAAGATAACCATCAACACTAAGATCACAAGATGAGACAGCCGAACTCAAATTAGTCTCACAAAGAGCAAGTAGGTCTGGTGAACTTTGCAAGAGATAAGACTCAACAGAAGAAAAGTTACTTCGAAGACCACGAATATTAGTGAATGATAGGTTTAGAGAACTTGGTGATGATGATGGTTTTTTGTGTTTTATAGTTTTTGGTACTTTATTCATTTTTAAATTAGATTGAAGAACTTGACTCAAAGCATAGATAGTACTCAAAACACCGTTTAATAGCCCAAGCAATTGCCTCATTACTACTAATAAACCCTAAGCCGTAACAAAGGGCTCCAAATGTGGCCTCCGCAATGCACACCAAAAGAACAAACAGGGACACCATCCATGCGCAACATGGCACTGTTAATACTTTGATATTTTTCAGCTGTTGATGGAATTAGCCTCTCTGAGAGCTACCACAGAGTTCGGGAAACCTGACTACCAGCCGGCCTCAGAACCATAAAACTGAGTTTTAGAGCTGTACCCTCATAAGGAGATAATAGAATGAGTTGCCTAGTCATAAAAACAGTGACACAAGCAAACCCATGCATTGAGTCAAGAAGATCCAGCATTCAACATCCTAAACTGGAAACAATGTATTAAAAATACATCTGCGCCAGCCTAATAGATGAAGAAGGGGTGCGAGGCTGGTCAACAGATAGAATCTGTTTACCCCTTAAGTCTTTGCCTAGGAGGCCTTATACAAGACAGTAGCTGGGTGCATTTAACATCTGCCCAAGATGAGTATTTTTATCGAGACACCATCTCTAAGCTGGAGCTTAATTAAGCTGGAGCTTAATTAAGCTGGAGCTTAATTAAGCTGGAGCTTAATTAGGCTGGAGCTTAATTAAGCTGGAGCTTAATTAAGCTGGAGCTTAATTAAGCTGGAGCTTAATTAAGCTGGAGCTTAATTAAGCTGGAGCTTAATTAAGCTGGAGCTTAATTAAGCTGGAGCTTAATTAAGCTGAAGCTTAATTTAGCTGGAGCTTAATTAAGCTGGAGCTTAATTAAGCTGGAGCTTAATTAAGCTGGAGCTTAATTAAGCTGGAGCTTAATTAAGCTGAAGCTTAATTAAGCTGGAGCTTAATTAAGCTGGAGCTTAATTAAGCTAGAGCTTAATTAAGCTGGAGCTTAAGTAAGCTGGAGCTTAATTAAGCTGGAGCTTAATTAAGCTGGAGCTTAATTAAGCTGGAGCTTAATTAAGCTGGAGCTTAATTAAGCTGGAGCTTAATTAAGCTGGAGCTTAATTAAGCTGGAGCTTAATTAAGCTGGAGCTTAATTAAGCTGGAGCTTAATTAAGCTGGAGCTTAATTAAGCTGGAGCTTAATTAAGCTGGAGCTTAATTAAGCTGGAGCTTAATTAAGCTGGAGCTTAATTAAGCTGGAGCTTAATTAAGCTGGAGCTTAATTAAGAAATGCTGGAAACTAGCTTTTATTCAAGGTAAAAAAAATTTTGTTTACTGGTAACATAATAAAACCAGTTACTACTATTTATTCCGTGCTTTTTTACATTTGTTAACATGCTGCTTTGGAAACACTTTCTTTCTCTCTCTCTCTCTCTCTCTCTCTCTCTCTCTCTCTCTCTCTCTCTCTCTCTCTCTCTCTTAGATGAGAAGGAGATTTAATAAAACTTATGTAATTACTGAGCTCTTACGTATTTCTTAATACCACAAATGATAATGAGCATTTATAGGAAATATTTTACGAGTTGCTTACTATTTTATGATATAGTTGCTCAAATTGTTTAACTATAATTGTCCCTTGGTTGTTCAAATATTGTAATAAATAAAATCTTTTTAGTCCAAGTATTTAAGTTAATAAAATATCTTATTAAGTTGTGGTGTTATTTGCCAGCGTTACTATAGTAACAATGTATACATTGTGTTGTCTAGCCTTTTTATAATCATTTTTAATTATTCTGTAGACAGAATATATGAACCTGTCATTTCGAAAAGGACATAAGTCCAAAACTTTTAGCAGTTAGTTTATAAGTTTGAATGATTTATGTTTTTTTTATAAAAAATAAAAAATACATAAGTTATATACGTTCTTTATTTATCTACTTCTATGTTTAATTTCTTTAGCAACCTAGACATTATTTTAATAAAAATCATATTTTTGTTGATTTTGAAAAGTTTTAGTAAATGGACTTGTGCCCTTTTCGAAATGACAGGTTCATATATTTTCTGTTATTATTATCCTAATTCTACTAACAATAAAATGCAAATAGTACTTTTGAAATTAAAAATTGTAATTTTTTTTTCATGTCTTATTTTAGGTATTTGCAGGCTTTACTTGACTTTCCTTTTCTGGTACTTGTGTTGTGACAGATTTTAAAAAGAATTCAACTGATGTTAATGCGGTCTTTATGTCGTTACTTATAAGCAATGACGTTGCTGATACGGAGTCAAAGTTAAAATATTTATAGATAAATTTGTATTTAATATTTTAGATAATATATCAAGTTATTAATGTGTTTTTATTGTTATTAATGATTTATTATATTCTCTGATTATCGTGTTTTATACGTGTTTAAATGCGAGTTTGATACTCAGTAGGCGTCGTATGGTATCTTTATACGCATCTGATGTCTATTTTTAATGCGCGTTTGACACGATAAAATGGCTAACATATATTCGTAAATAATGCGTATTCTGGAAAGTTTTAAATGCGCATGTAATACCAGGAAAATATCGTATTGAATATTCTCTGGTTATCGTGTTTTATACGTGTTTACAAGAGTTTCAAATGCGAGTCTGATACTCAGTAGGCGTCGTATTGTATACCTGTCTTTATACGCATCTAATGCGTATTTCTAATGCGTGTTCGACACGATAAAATGGCTAACATACATACCACATCGATACGTATTTAAACGAGTTTCTAATGCGCATTTACAACTAAATTTGCCGACTGGGTATATATATATATATATATATATATATATATATATATATATATATATATATATATATATATATATATATATATATATATATATATATATATATATATATAGCTTTGTAAATAATAATTAAAAAAATCATTAAAAACATACAATTCTAATAATAAACATACTGCCCAGTCGGCAAATTTAGTTGTAAATGCGCATTAGAAACTCGTTTAAATAGGTATCGATGTGGTATGTATGTTAGCCATTTTATCGTATCGAACACGCATTAGCAATACGCATTAAATGCGTATAAAGACAGGTATACAATACGACGCCTACTGATTATCAGACTCGCATTTAAAACTCTTGTAAACACGTATAAAACACGATAACCAGAGAATATTCTATACAATATTTTCCTGGTATTACATGCGCATTTAAAACTTTCCAGAATACGCATTATTTACGAATATATGTTAGCCATTTTATCGTATCAAACGCGCATTAAAAATAGACATCAGATGCGTATAAAGATACAATACGACGCCTACTGAGTATCAAACTTGCATTTAAACACGTATAAAACACGATAGCCAGAGAATATAATAAATCATTAATAACAATAAAAACACATTAATAACTTGATATATTATCTAAAATATTAAATACAAATTTATCTATAAATATTTTAACTTTGACTCCGTATCAGCAACGTCATTGCTTATAGGTAACGACATAAAGACCGCAATAACATCAGTTGAGTTCTTTTTAAAATCTGTCACAACACAAGTACAAGAAAAGGAAAGTCAAGTAAAGCCTGCAAATACCTAAAAAATGAAATTAAAAAAAAAATTAAAATTTTTAATTACAAAAGTACGATTTGCAATTTATTGTTAGTAGAATTAGGATAATAATAACAGAAAATATATGAACCTGTCATTTCGAAAAGGGCACAAGTCCATTTACTAAAACTTTTCAAAATCAACAAAAATATGATTTTTATTAAAATAATGTCTAGGTTGCTAAAGAAATTAAACATAGAAGTAGATAAATAAAGAACGCATATAACTTATGTATTTTTTATTTTTTTTAAAAAAAACATAAATCATACAGAAATTTTTAATTCAAACTTATAAACTAACTGCTAAAAGTTTTGGACTTATGTCCTTTTCGAAATGACAAGTTCATATATTCTGTCTACAGAGTAATTAAAAAAGATTATAAAAAGGCTAGACAACACAATGTATACATTGTTACTATAGTAACCCTGGAAAATAACACCACAACACACTAAAAAAAAAAGGTAGAAATTTCTACCTTAGGGTAGGATATGTGATATACCCTTAGTAAGGCATAATTTTCTACCTTTTAAGGTAGAAAATTATATTGAAAACAATTATTTGTCATACAATTTTCTAACTTAAAGGTATAATTTTCTACCTTATAAGGTAGAAAATTATACCTTACTAAGGGTATATCACATATTCTACCTTAACTAAAAATTTCTACCTTTATTTTTTAGTGTGAACTTAATAAGATATTTTATTAACTTAAATACTTCGACTAAAAAGATTTTATTTATTACAATATTTGAACAATCAAGGGATAATTATAGTTTAACAATTTGAGCAACAATATCATAAAATAGTAAGCAACTCGTAAAATATTTCCTATAAATGCTCATTATCATTTTCGGTATTAAGAAATACATAAGAGCTCAGTAATTACATAAGTTTTATTAAATCTCCCTCTCATCTAAGAGAGAGAGAGAGAGAGAGAGAGAGAGAAAAAGAAAGTGTTTCCAAAGCAGCATGTTAACAAATGTAAAAAAGCACGGAATAAATAGTAGTAACTGATTTTATTATGTTACCAGTAAACAAAATTATTTTTACCTTGATTAAAAGCTAATTTCCAGCATTTCTTAATTAAGCTCCAGCTTCTCTCTAACTGTTGACTAATGATTAATAGAGTAAATTTCACATCATACTAAATTTACAATATTAAAACCATGTTTCAACAGTTAGCTAACTAATCAAAAGATGACAAAGGGAAGACAAACTAAGAAAAAAAAAAATGAAAAAAAGAATTTTGTAGAATTTGTAATTATGATAGAAATTATAAAAAAAAAATCAAATTATTTAGATTTAAAAGTGTTAATTGTTACTATAAATAGTTAAACTTATACTTTGCTTTGTTCTGAAGTGTCTAAAGTAAAATCAAATTAACAGACATGAACACTTCTTGACACTGAATTCTGTCAAGTAAGTTTTCTGCACGCCGAGTTGCATTTCTTACATTTCAACAACGATTAATCTCATCCTGCCTAGATCTATTTTTTTCATTTGACAACTATTTTCAACTTGCCTATTAGCATTTTACATTAATAACTTTGTTGAGCCTAATACTATCTATTTCAATTTCACTGTTATCATTAAACATATTACCAGTAATCTTACTATTGTTACAATTGAATAAATGATCGTAAAAGAATCTTACAAATTGTGACCTTTTCTAATCAAAGACTTTATTTAAACTTAAGATTTATTAAAATCCATTATCTTTTTATATGTTTATATACATAAGTTGTTTATCAAAAATATTAAACAATATTTATTTACATCAATAATTTTTAATTTAACAAAGAATCTACAATGCACAAAATTATTCTTACCTTAATGAACAAAAATAATAAATGCACCATCTTGTATAAAAAATTGAAGCAATATCAGTCAGTATATTTTACTCTAAAGTAATTGTATATATATATATATATAATATATATATATATATATATATATATATATATATATATATATATATATATATATATATATATATATACTGAAATATAGGCAGATTTAAGTTTATAAACTTTCGTGTCAACAAATTACAGTCAGTTTTCCATGTTAAATACACAAAATATATATTTAATATAATATATATCAAATATAAAATAAATCCAATATAAAATAAAACAAAATAGTAAACTTACTCAAACCAGTATCAGTTACACCGTGTGAAGTAACTAAAAAAACATTTCAGTTCTTTTCAATCACTCTAAAAAATAACTTTCAGCTCTTTCCAATAGCACTAAAAAATAAAACAAAACTTGCTTAGCTGAGTTGCCTAGTTTATAAGAATCTGAAAACAGATAAGTAAAAAACCAAGAACAAACAAACATTTATTTGTTAGAACTACTATATTTTAACAAATTAAATTAAACAAAGAATAACGCCAATTCTCATTAAAAGCTAAAAAAATATTTCAGCTCAAATTTGCTTGCAGACTTTGCTTGTAAAATAAAATGTGAATAAGAAACACATTTAGAAAAGCCTAGAAAAAATTCATAAAAATTTACATACATTTGTTCTTTTATATTGCATAAATCTATCATATGATAAATCTGAAATGAAAAAGTGTAATGGATAAGTAAATACAAAGAAAAACATCAAATATGAATCGAAAATCAATATATCTGATATAACAATAGACACCAACATAAAGGTAAGCCAAATGTAACAACATTTGTAACAAATAAAAACTTTATGCAAAATCTTGCTCAACATGTTTGCCAAGTCACACACTTTGAAAACATGGAAACAACATTATATAAACATATATAATAACTATAAAACACAATACATTTATTTAACTTTATATAACATATATAAACACCTCATATAATATTTATATACACAATAAATACATTTTATACTATTTTAATGACACATTTATAAAACAATTACATAACACATATTACCACATACATATATTTATCAAAAAGCTTTTTAACTTTGAACATAATATAAACATATATGCAAACTATAAACATATATAACTTGAATTACGCGAACAAAAAATTTAAAAATAACATAAAAAAATCTAAAAAGATTCATATATATATTCATATATAAAAACATATATCTCGTAATAAAATATCAAATTATAATCATATTTAATTTAAATCAAATACTTATTGAATAAAGAGCAAAAAACAGATAGAAGAACTGCAATCTTAATAACAAAATTTAATGTTTAGCAACAATAAAATGTCAGTGTTAACTCGAAATTTTAATTTATTTTTCTAAATTTTATAAAACAGTACAAAAAAAAGGTAATATCATAACAGAAATGTTAATAAAATAATAATCAACATAATAAAATAAGCAAGGTATGAAATGATAGGATTTATAATATATTTGAATTATATTAATTTAGGACTTGATAAAACTAAATAAATTTAAAAGTAGTAATAAATATTTTTATGATAAAGTTTTAGTACAAAAAAGTAATGTAACTGTATTGGAGATATGCGATACTGCTTTATCAGTACGATCCCAGTCGGCAAATTTAGTTGTAAATGCGCATTAGAAACTCGTTTAAATACGTATCGATGTGGTATGTATGTTAGCCATTTTATCGTGTCGAATACGCATTAAAAATACGCATTGGATGCGTATAAAGGCACGTATACAATACGACGCCTAGTGAGTATCAAACTCGCATTTGAAACTCTTGTAAACACGTATAAAACACGATAACCAGAGAATATTCAATACGATATTTTCCTGGTATTACATGCGCATTTAAAACTTTCCAGAATACGCATTATTTACGAATATTTGTTAGCCATTTTATCGTGTCAAACGCGCATTAAAAATAGACATCAGATGCGTATAAAGACATGTATACAATACGACGCCAACTGAGTATCAAACTCGCATTTAAACACGTATAAAACACGATAACCAGAGAATATTCAACACAATTTTATTAACTTATATGAATTCATAACAAAATGATAATGACTAGCAGTAAGCAACCCGTAATACGGGTTATGAGTTATTAAATCATTAATAACAATAAAAACACATTAACAACTTGATATATTATCTAAAAAAATTAA
>NC_088932.1:44517500-44525000 GCF_038396675.1 Hydra vulgaris
AAATTTTCTAAAACAGAACATAAAAAGATAATAGCATTACAGAAATGACAATAAAATAATAATCAACATAATTAAATAAGCAAGGTATGAAATGATAGGATTTAAAATATATTTGAATTATATTAATTTAGGACTTCATTAAACTAAATTAACAAATTTAAAAGTAGTAATAAATATTTTTATGATAAAGTTTAAGTAACTCTTTTAGTGCAATAAAGTACTGTAACTGTAATGGAGATAATTTACTAAATTTCTCAAAAGAAACCCTTTTAATTTAAATTTTGTTTTCGCAATTTCAGATTAAGCATGCGCTTTAAAAGCAAAGATTTTCGTATTTTATTTTTTGTTAATATTTGATCAAAATTGGGTTCGTTATCATATCCAATTTTGATCAAATATTAAAAATACGTATTTTTGATAAATAAGTGGTATTGAACTCGAATTCGAAACTTAAAACTAAATGCGCATTTTTCTGGTATCAATGGCGGTATGTTATACGTGATCAATACTCCAAGTATTTACAATACTAGATATGCCGACTGGGATATCTCTTCATACAACTTTTCATGTATTCCTGACTATAACTTTTCATTCCAGACAAACTTTTTACTAAATTTCTCAAGAGAAAACTTTTTAATTTAAATTTTGCTTTCACAATTTCAGTTTAAGCATGCGCTTTAAAGCAAAGATTTTCGTTTTTCCGTTAAATGTTGATATTTGATCAAAATCGGGTACGATATCGTATCCGATTTTGATCAAATATTAAATAATACGTATTTTTGATAAATAAGTGGTATTGAACTCGAATTCGAAACTTAAAACTAAATGCGTATTTTTCTGGTATCAACGGCGGTATGTTATACGTGATTTATACTCCGAGTATTTACAATACTAGAAATGCCGACTGGGTGCTAACAAAAAAAAATAAAAAAAAAATAACGTTGTAAACCCTTTGTTGCAAAATTAAAGATAGTTTCTTCAAAAAAAGTTATCAGTAAACGCTTTTTTCAAAAGTTCACGAAACTTTACAAAATTTTGTTCTTCTATACCAAATACTTTATCTGGTAAATCTAAATTAAAAAATGTAATCAATAAGTAAATAAACAAGAAAAACATTACATACAAAAAATGAAAATCAATGCACCTTATAGAGAAAAGCTGTTGTGATTTATCAGAGTAGTATTTGTAAATTATTAATATTTCATGTTAGCTTATACAAATATAATTAATGCTGGAACATCATGATTCCAAAATATTTATAGCAAAATCATGAAGTAAACAGCGCTAAAGAAAAAAAATCAAGTTGAGATAAAACAAACTGTTTATATGGAAAAATAATTTCTATTGGCTTCTAGTGAATGATTAAAAGCAGTGATTTTTAACAAAATTACCTATTTACCATTTTTAACAATAGACACCAACATGAAAATAAGCTAAGTGTCTTCAACTCAAAAGATAACAAAAAAATATCTTCTTTTAATATGATTCTTTATGTAATATATTTAATCTAATAATTAAATTTTATAAGGAAAAAGTTTTAACTCGCTTAAGAGATCGTTCTCCGATGACCGCGTGCATTTGGAGAACGCGTTCTTTCAAAACATAACTAATAAAACGACATTAAACATTAAACGTTTCTTTAGTATTAATATTAAGAAAATAATGGTAACGCACTTATTTACAAAAATAGAAAAAACTGATCTTGTTTCAATTTTAAGTTGCTGTGTGCTTATAATTATTAACCTTAGTCAAATCACTATAACTGTACAAATATTTGTTAAAAAACATGCTACTGATTTCTATATACTTTAAATAGATCTTTTTTAATTATACTATATATATTGTATATTTTATATAAAAAAATTATTACTTACTTCAATTGAAAAAGTCACCTTTGTCAAATAAAAAGAGAATTACTTAATTGTATTTTATTTCCAATAATCATAATATAATAGCATTATTATTAGTCTAATTGTAAACACGGCACTGCATATTTGAAAATTGATTTTTATTGGTATTGAAGTTCAACACCCACTGTGATCCTCAAGCTGTAGCAGAAGTGAGATCCTTTTCAAGCTCAAATGCTCCCTCCAAGCAATTAGAAAGTGTTGGTTTCTTATCACAAAAAGAAAAAGTGGTAGTATCCACAGCAAATAATGCCACCTTCGATTTGAGAATATCTAGAAGTTTGTTTGTAAATTAAAAAGAGTATAGGGCCAAGGATTGAACCTTGAGGAACCCCTAAAGTTACAAAATAAGAAGAAGAGTGTTGCCCATCGAGGACAACTTTTATACTACGATTGGAGAGGAAGGATTCAATAATCTTAAAGATGTTGCCAGATACAGAATAAGAATAAGGCTAATCGAGAAGACCAGCATGCCAAACTTTATCAAAAACTTTTGGAATGTCAGAAGTGATGACCTTAACCTTTCCACCTTTTTCTAATGCACAATAAAACCTATCGGTTTTACTGTTAGCAAATCAACTGTAGAACGAGAAGATCGAAATCCATGTTGATAGTCAGAAAGAAATTTATTAGATTCAAGATAAGAGATTAAGTGTTTGTTAATTGAAGATTCAAAAACCTTGCTTATTATAGGAAGAAGATTTTTTAGGATAGACCAGTTATTTCAAAAATAGTATTTTTTTTTTAGTTGCCTAATATATTTAGATAGCATAGCCTCGTTTGAGTATTTTTTATGTTTAAAAGATTGTTTGTGATTGGCTCAATGTTTTTTCCACTTGCCCTCGGTTAAGCCAATATAATGTTTATCGGGTTGTTTTGCGAGGAAACAATGCATTCGTATGCGAATAACACATTCTAGAATAAAAGACTAATTATTACATGGAAAGTTTACATAGTAATATACCTTATACTTCCTTTTCTTCATTTTACTGACCATAGCCTCCGAGTTTTCTGTGAGCAAACAGAAAATGATAGTCATTGTGTGTTCAAAAAAGCTTGGAATAGATACAAGTGTAGATTTAAACATAAAATATGCAAAACTCTCACAAATTAGTATTCAGTGTAGTGAAATTTTTTCAAAAGTATAAGTATTAGTATTAGTTTCTGCTGTGACTGGTAATGCTACCAGTGAGTTTGATTTTATACACACTTTGACAGCTGAGTCTCGTGATGGTTTGACTCCCATCGATCAAGTCTTGCTTTAAAGGAATTTATTAAAGTAGCTTTGACAACAGTTTCTGGCAGTGCATTCCAGTAACTTGCTGCTCGATTAAGAAAAACGTTTTCTCTGTATTTATGTTTCAAAAATTCTTTTGAATATTTTAGGATATGGCCACGAGTACAATTTGATTTAAAGGAATAATTTTCTGTGAATTAAATTTTATCGTAACCATTGAAAATTTTATACAGTTGTATTATGTCCCCTCGTTGTCTTCTTTTAACAAGTGAGGGCATTCTAATGTATTAATTTAGTGGCACGAAGTTGCACTTTTTCTAAAATGACAATATCTTGTTTTTGATAAGGAGCCCATACGGGTACAGCAAACTCAAGAAGTGGTCGGATGAAAGTAAGATAAAGAGATTTTAGCAGTTCTGCATCAAATTGAACAAACGATTTCTTTATAATGCCCAACATGCGATTTGCTTTGCTTGCAATCGATCATACCTGATTTTTCCATTTCAAGTTATCTGAAAAAGTCACTCCTAGGTCTCTTTCAGAATCCGATGTATTGAGTTTACAACTATTTATATAAAATGGATATCGTTTATTTTTAAAGCCATAGTGCATAACTTAACACTTTTCAATATTAAAATTAAGTAAACAGTCTTGTGTTCAAGCATATGCAGAGTTCAAATCGCATTGAAGTTTATTATGTAACTCATCAGAAGAACTAATTGACATGATTTTGGTGTCATCAGCATACAATTTTGAAGTATTTTTAGAGACTCAGGAAGATCATTTATATAGAGTATAAACAGTAGTGGACCCAATACTGAGCCTTGAGGAACTCCACTGTACACCTCGGCCCAAGTTGAAACATAATCTCCCATAACGACTCTCTGCTTTCTATTAGACAGGAAAGCTTGAAACCAATTAAGTGCCAGGCCATTAATATCATATGCTTTAAGTTTCGAGATAAGCCTTTGATGTGGAACAGTATCGAATGCTTTTGCAAAATCAAGTAAAACTAACATCAAAAAGCATTTCCTATCAACTTTTGAAATCTAGAGTTTCAAGTAAATTGGTCATGTATGACCTGTTTTTAACAAACCCGTGCTGTTCATTAGCTATAATATCATTTTCGTAAAGATATTTTTCTAACTTGTTTTTTATTATTCTTTGAAGTATTTTAAAACTAATACAAGAAAGTGATATAGGTCTATAATTCCCAGAATCAGTTTTGAAACCTTTTTTATATAGTGCAGTTATATTTGCTGAACTAAATTGATTCGGTAGTTGACTTTTTTCTATTGACTCTATAAAAACTAGTGTGAAAGGAAGAGCAAAAGCAGTAGCACAGTTTTTTAAGATATATGGATGTAATTTGTCAACTCCATATGCTTTGTTTTGATCAAGATTTTTAGGCCTTTCAAGAACATCATCATAATGAATATCTTCAGGAATTAAGTTAAAGGTGGTATCATTTATTCTTGTTTTAAAAAATGGAATGCAATTTTTACTTTCTTTTACAAAAATGCTTTGGAAGTTTATATTCAGTAGATCAGCGATTTTTTTAGGATCGTGAGTTATTTCATCACTTGGTTGCCTCAGAGCTTTTATAGAGTCTTTTTCATATATGGTTGAAAATTCATATATCTATATAATAATTTTGGGTTCTTTTTAGCTTTATCAACAATCATTAACTCATACTTTCGTCTTGCTATTGAAATTTCAATTGAAACTCTTTTTGACAATTGTTTATAATTACTACAAAGATTTGATTTTTTCCATTTACTTGAACAATTTATGTATCTTAAATTCTGCTTTTTTCTAAGGTGTGAGATTAGGTCTTTGTTTAGCCACATTTTCCTAGATGATGAATTTACAAATAAGGTATTTATAGGAATATATAAGTTGCATGCATCTTCAGTATAATAAATTAACTCATCATGCATTTCTTGAACACTTTTGGTATGAAAACACTGAAGCCAATCAACATTTGTAACGAAATCTCCAATACTATTATAATTAGCTTTTCTATATACAAATTTATTTTCCTCTGTTTTTACATTCTTTGTTTTAAAAATAAAATCAAAACATAGCATCAAATGACCTCTGGTTATGTTTCCTAAAACAAATTTTCTATCGATGGCACTTATGTTTGCTGACTGAGTGGTGAATATTAAATCTAAAATGTTTACGGTAGATTTATTTGTTGTTTGATATGTTGGTAAATTTACATGCTGATATAAGTAATTGCCATTTATTATTTGATAGAAATCATGCACAATGCCTGATGGTCATTTAATAGAGTTTATAAATCCATTGGACCAACTTATCTCAGGAAAATTAAAATCTCCAACTATAATTAGATCTTTAAAATCTTTTAGATCAACATATTCTCTTGCAGTTTTAAATACATTTTCAATATCCGTCATATCCATGAAATCACAAGGTCTATAAATGCATCCAAAGAGATATTTATCATGGCCAAACTGGACAACAGCCCAGACATGCTCTATTTGACTCAATGTAAATGCATTGTCATTAAGTTCATATGAAATTATTTTGGAATCGATATAAATACATACACCTCCACCTCGACGACCATCACATCTGTCTTTTTTATATAAACAATAACCATCCAAATTGCAGAGAGAAGTAGGTTTGAACCATGTTTCAGTAATGCTAATAATTGTAGGATTGTAAGTTGCAACTTCTAGTGTAAACTTCTCAAATTTGTTGTCAAGAGATAAGGCATTTAGGTACATGCAATTTATTTTTTCAATATTACTCATAGATAACAGACGATTAGCCTTACTGCCTAAATTCGATTGGTTTCTTTTTAAATTTTTGGATCTGAATTCCACGGATACCATTCCAAAAGGGGTCCGTCTCCTTAAGGGCATTATTAAGTTTATTTCGTTCTGTTCTGAGTATGAAATCCTGTTGACGTTCAGCATCTGTTCAATCTGGAGATACGTAGATATTTTTAAAACTTTGAAGCAATTTTAATTTTTTGGATGAAATTAGTATTTTGTTTCGTAGATTGGAATCAGCTAAGTTAACCAACAACGGACCTGGCTTGTCGGAAATTTTACTTCTTAATCGTCTCACATTTTCAAAATTTGTCTTGAACTCCAATTTCTGTAAATATTTCCAACACTTTCGCTTTAACTTCAACTACATTATCGTCTAAAAGAAACTTTATCTGATTCTGACGTTCCATATATAATAATATTTAAGCTCTCTTTTTAAGCTTATTAAATTCATTTATAGTAGAATTTGCTATTAGAAAATGATCGTTTGGTTTCTTAACTTGTTTCCCTAATTTTTGAACTTGAATCCAATCATTTGTGCTTGATTGTTTGACTAAAGAACTAGTTTGCGCAATGTCAAATTTCAATTGATTTATTAATTCTACATAAACTACTTTTTCTGACTCTAAAAACTGCAAGCGCTCATAATTTTGTTTTTCGTTCTTTTCTATATTGTTTATTCTATCAGAAAGTAATAACAAAAAATGTGAAATTTTGCCACACCACTCATGCAATATTTTCAAGGTTGCTGAATGGTTTCCGGGTCCAAAGAGACAAGCCAATTTTCTTCTGCGAAAAATTAACAGTCCATTATTTTATGTAGGAGGGCTACCACTCTTTAACGTAGATTACCTCCTGGTCAAGAATTATTTGAATATCTTATTAACACAAATACTGAAGTAGTTTAGATGTGTTTTTTTATGACATAAATATTAAATAGATTTAATAATTTTATCGTACATATATATATATATATATATATATATATATATATATATATATATATATATATATATATATATATATATATATATATATATATATATATATATATATATATATATATATATATATATATATATATATATATATATATATATATATATATATATATATATAATATATCTATATATATTTATATAAATATATAATTGAATTTATATGGTTATATATATATATATATATATATATATATATATATATATATATATATATATATATATATATATATATATATATATATATATATATATATATATATATATATATATATATATATATATATATATATATATATATATATATATATATATATATATATATATAATATATCTATATACATTTATATAAATATATAATTGAATTTATATGGTTATATATATATATATATATATATATATATATATATATATATATATATATATATATATATATATATATATATATATAGGAATCTAAATGCTACCCTCTTGTGTCTTACCAAAACATTATTGCTTTGATGATCAATTTATCTGTACTTGTTGCACTGGTGGATATAAAAAGGTCTAGCGTA
>NC_088932.1:44530000-44567500 GCF_038396675.1 Hydra vulgaris
AACATTTTTTTGTTTTTTTTCTCTTTCCTGAACTTCACGTGCATTTGCATCCAGCAATTCTAGTTGAGCATTTGACCTTGTTATTTTACCTCTTCCAGAAACTACTGAGGCCCAGCTGGAGTTTGTTATATTGCTGCTGTTAGTGTAAGGTTTTAAAGTTTGTGATTCAGAAATGCTAACATCTGAGGCCCACTGATTCTCAAGTGCTGTTACTTTTGCATCTTGAATAAGTTTTTCTTTTTGAAGATACTCTATTTGTTCACGCAAATTAGAGTTTTCATCTCTAAGCATACGAATTTCATTTGTTGTAGCTGTTTTAAATGCAAGAAACTCATATCGAAGTTCTTCGTTCTTACTTATTGCAAAAGCAACTGAATTCGCCTTGAGTTGGGTGGCTGACATTTTCGACTTCTGACTTTATGAAGTTTGCTGTTTCTTATCTTGCAAGGAGGGCTACCACCCTTAATAACAGTGGATTACCTCCTGGTCGTGAAATATTTTATATATTAGTTATCTTACTACACAGGGACTTATTAACACAAATAGAACTGTTAGTTTTTTTGTGTTTTTTTCCGTATATATACATATAAATATATATGTATTTATATGTATATATAAATATATATATATATATATATATATATATATATATATATATTTCTATATACATAAAAATATAAATATATAATAATATATATATATATAGTAGTATATATTTGTCACAACAAAAGTAAAAATAATTGACAAAATAAAAATCATAGAATGTCAGATTATATTTAGTTTTTGTGAGGCTCATATTGCAACTTTCACTAAGGATAGCTGCGAGCTGTAGTAACATTAGAGCTTATCGAGGCTGGCTTTAAAACTGTTGACAGTTGGAGAACCGATTACTCTATCCGGTAACATATTCCATGCATTGGCAATGCGATTGTTGAAAAAGTGGAAACGAGCTAAATTATTGCTGTACTTTTCACGGTGAATTCTTTCTCTGTGATTTGCTCTTGGTGGAATTGTGATGAGAGGAAAGTGCCAGTTGACTATGTCGATGTTATTAATAATTTTATATTTTTGGATGAGGTCACCACGTTTACGACGTTCAACAAGAGAAGATAAGCCAAGTTGTAAACGTCTGGACTTGTAGTCTAACTTTTTTAGTTTGTCTGGTATTTTTGTGGCTTTGCGCTGTATTGATTCAATAGTTCGTTCATCCTTCGCCATATGAGGGTTCCAAGCTGGAATTGCAAACTCAAGTGAAGGACGGATGTAGGTGGAGTAGAGTTGTTTCCATAAAGAAGCATCACGAGATTGGAAAGTGTGTTTTAGGATGCCTAGCATTTGATTTGCTTTACATGAGGCAATGATGGATTGGGTTCCTGCTTTAAGATCATTGGTAATTTGAATTCCCAAGTCACGCTCAGAGGTAGTTGCTTCCAATGTAGTTCGAGTCGTTATTGAACAAGGGCCTAATTCCTCTATTGAGTACTTGAAAGGTGTTAATTTTTTTTGGCCAAAGTGCATGACCTTACATTTCTTTGCATTTAGCTCCATGAGCCAAGATTTAGTCCACTGGACAATTTGGTCAATATCTGATTGGAGTTGAAGTTGAGCAGCAAGTGAGTTGACAATGCTTAGGATTTTAGTGTCATCAGCGTAAATCTTACAACTTTTTTCTTTGCTTATTACATCTGGCAGATCATTGATGAAAATAACAAATAAAATTGGACCCAAGACTGATCCTTGCGGAACTCAACTTGTCACAGGTAACCAATTCGATTGAGTGTCGCCAAGGATGACTCGTTGAGACCTGTTGAGTAGAAAAGCTTTTATCCAATTGAGAAGATTGCCTTCGATTCCGTACATTTTTAATTTGTAAAGCATTCGTTGATGTGGGACTTTGTCAAAAGCTTTAGCAAAATCCAGAAATACAACGTCAACTGGTAGCTTTCTTGCTATATTTCCAGTCAAGAAGTCCATTGTTTCAAGGAGATTTGTAATGCATGCTTTTTTCTCTAAAAATCCGTGTTGACTATCTGATAAAAGATTGTTTGATTTCAAATGCAGCATGATTGCCTTCTTTCCATTATTTTACACGGAATCGAGGTGAGGGATATTGGCCTATAGTTTGATGGGTCGATTCTGGAGCCCTTCTTAAATAAAGGTGTTACATTTGCTTTGGACCATGAGCTTGGAATTTCACTATTGTCAAATGACTTTTGAAAGATGAGAGTGAGTGGAGAAGACATTGAGGTAGAACAAAAGCGTAAAACGTGAGGACTGACATTATCTACACCAAGTGATTTAGATATATCTAGTGCTGAGAGTTCCATTAGGATGGCCAGAGTATCAAAAGATATGCTATTGAGGATTGTGTTAGTTCTACGATCAAAACGGGGAAGATTGTCATTGGATGGCTCTTTGCTGAAAACTGATTGAAATTGATTGTTAAGTGAGTTGGCTATTGTAATTTTGTCAGAGCTAATGATCTCACTGGAACAGGTGACTCGCATAGATGAGATCTGATTTATTACAGAGCGTTTACTATTTATGTATGAAAACAGTCTTTTAGGATTACGCTTATCATTGGCAAGGGCAATTTCAAAAGATTTCAGAGAAGAATGACTTAATTTTTTAACAAACTTTCTAGTTTTCCTATATTCCCCAACCAGTGATGTGATTTTCCATTTTGAACTGACGTTACGAGCCCATAGCGATTTTTTAAGACGAATAAGAGATAATAGTTCTTTTGTCATCCATGGTTGTTTTTTGGGGGATGGTTTGTTTGGCATACGAGGGATAAATTGAAGACAACATTCATTGTATTTGTTGAGCCAAAGTAGGTAACATTGTTCTACATTTAAGTCTTTAAAAATAGATGACCAGTCAACATTATTGAATTCTTTGTTGATTTTTTTGTAGTTACCATGCTTGTATATAAATTTAGAGCTGTTGAAACGTGATAATTTTATGCTGGAAGCCAGTTTGTAATGCCAGTTGATAGTGCAATGATATTGATCAGACAAACCGAGAGGAGGACCGATTTTGATTTCGCTAGCACGATATGAAGAGTCACATATGATGAGATCAAGAGTCTTTGTCATAGGGCAATTAGCAGGTTTGAAAGTAGGGACAATGACAATTTGGTGAAGATGACAATCTTGAAAAAGAGAGACAAATGAAGAACTGAGACCAATTTTACTTGAGGAAAAGACTGAGTTGGAAGTCCAAGTAATCTCTGGGAAATTGAAGTCACCAGCAATGATGATACCGTTGTATTTTTTAGTCGATATTAAAGTTTTGGCATGGAAAATAGCACTTGAAATCTCTGAGAAGGCTTCGATACCGGAGGATGGAGGTCTATAAATGCAGCCTAGGAGCAGAGTTTCATTCAAAAGCTTTAGTTCAACCCATAACTGTTCTGAATAGTAGGGAATAAAATCTTTGTGTAGTAGGGATTCCTCTATTTTGTTTGAGATGATTTTACTATTTATGTATATAGCTACACCTCCTCCGATTTGGTTGCGACGGTCTGAACGATAGAGGTTGTAGTTCTGAAGAAAGGGAGTTGATTGGTCATTGAACCATGTCTCGGTGATAAAAATAATGTCAAAAGAATTGTTTTCTGCAAGTAAGGACAGTTCGATGAGTTTTATTGGATTGAGGGAGGTTGCATTGGTGTAGAAGCACGAAAGATGAGATAATTTGATGGAAGAGCTGGCCTTGTTAAAGAATGTTGAACTAGTGAGATGTTGAGAGCGACTGAATGGCTTCAGCAGCTGATTTCCATTTGAGGAATGGATTCTTCTCTCTCCCAATGATGTTGACTGTTTTGGATGTGTCAATGCATTTGATTTTTTTGCTGCGGATAACAAATCGAAAGGGTTTGTCAAGTAAATCTTTTGCCAATAGTTCTGCATTTTCTGTAGCCCGCTTTTTGTTCAAGTTGTTGAATGTTTCTTGTTCGAGAGGTGTACGGTCTGGGCGAATGTAGACAGATTTTAATTCATCTATTGAGGCAAGTCGCTTTGCATTAGATAAGAGATCATTGCGGTGCTCATTCGAGTCAAACTCAATGATGATCAATTCATTTGGTTTAATGCAAAATAAATAATGTCTTTGTGTAAAAGAGTTATCGAAGTTATTTTAATTTAATTTTAAATAGCATCTTTAATTTTGTATGCAGTTTATTATTTACTTATTATTGTAATTTGCTTTATGAATATAAACACAATTTAATAGGTAAAGTTAAAGCTCGTTGGTTAATCAGTACAATTACCTAAAAACTTTTCTATTTCTTAGATGGAGGTCCATAACAAGAATTTAAATATTCTGTGTGCGGTTTGTAGATATTTGGCTCTGAAAATAAAATACGCTGTTGGAACAAACCCAAAAAATCAAAAATGAAAAGGTATTCCGTGTCATGCTGTCAGAGGAGAAAGAAAATGTTCATTCGAATAAATTTTGGTATATTATAAAACCATAACCAATATTATCAAAAGACTGACATCGAAAACACTTTATGTAATTAAGATTTTGAAACTTTATTATGATGAATTCTATTATCGTCAGCAAGTAAAAAAACTCAATTCAAAACAACTTGAACAAAATAAAGCTCATTGATTTTCATGGTATAGGTGAAAAAGTATGGCAATTTTCAATGGTTGCGTACATTAAAAAAGGCATCGTGACAACACACGACTCAGAAATAGATATTTAACAATTAAAAAATGAATTTAATACTCATTTATAACCTTGTCAGTGTAATTTATGTAGTAAAATACCAAAACAATCAACAACCCTTAAAAAAATGTATTTTGTTTTTTCTGCCAAGCAGAAACATAAAGGTAAACAAACTCAATGAAACTTTATATTCAAAATGTAAAGAGCTTATATTACCTAAAAATTAGGTAACTAAAATAAACTCTTTTTTAAACATGTTAACTGTTGAAAGTGAATGTCAAAAAAAATTCAGTCAAATGTAAAAATATGGTAGTATACTAACCTTTAATGAGTATCTGTATTGATAAATCAATTTCACAAATAGCCCCATTGTTATCGCCCACAATATCTTCATTTGCGTCTAGTTACGCTTCATCCTCATCACCTTTTTTAGCTTCAGTATCAATGTCAACATCAATGACAGCATGCGATATTATTATTTAATAAGAGATTCTACAGTTTTCCTTTCCGCAGTGGATAATGATATTTCAAGAATAGTTGAAGATACTGCACTCTATGCTCCTAAGCAAAATATAGTTAAAGATTGTGGACAAGTAGTTGAGTTAAAAAGTTGAGGATCTTGAGTAATAATGTTTTTTAATTTTAACTTTCAAATTTATTATAACAATAAACTAAATTTAGGTGTTATTTTTCATGGATCTTTTTTTTTAACAAATTTTTTGTTTTTACTTACACCAAGAGCTTATGCAAGCAGTAACTAATCATCAAATACAACAATAAAAGTCAGAAATCTTTTTATCAAACGATCAATAAATGTCTGGTTCATCCAACAATGCAATTTTATGTCTATAATCAAGGCTGCTAATTTCATTTCAAGCAGAGACAAAAGGGTAATATTTGGTAATCTAAATACTGGAAAAGTAGTAGTTAGTGCAACCAACATGGTAGCTATAAAAGCGAATCTGTGCATATTTTATTTGAACATCTAATATTTTATTTTGACGAGAAAAAGTGTCAATTTGTCAAGAAAAATATTTCTATTTACCTGGTTTTACCATAATCATGTCCCATAAAATATTTGGACCAAGAAAGTCTTCTCAAGAATGAATTAAAAAACGGTTGTTTTCAGCCACAAATATAATAAAAACATATTTGGTACAAAAGAATGTTTTAGTTACGGAAAATACATAATTATCCCCCTTTTTATTTCAATTGTTGTTGTCTTTTTCTCACACATACACATGTTAGATATTGAATGTTCATTTACAACATTCAAAGTGTTGTATATGAACAGCACTGTATCCCCGCCCCTTCTTTTTGAAAGAAAACCTTTCATTAGAGCACTAAAGTCTTAAAAAAATGTGTTTTTGGTATGATTAAAAAACTTCCTAATTTTGCTCGTTGCCCCACCCTCCGATTATGGTGTGTGAAGTAGCCTTGCCACTGTCTGTATATGCATAAATCTAGATGTATAAATAATTAAATAATTTAAAGAAAACGCTTTCAAAAACTAAAAATACAATTCCATAGTAAGAATATCTCACAATTTAAATGTTAACAAAGCAAAAAACATTTTGCATCTTCGTGTGTGCCTATCATTTGCTGGTAGGGTCTCCAAGTTCTAATACATTATACACATGTCCCAACTCTAGGTTCATCAATGAAAAATGTCAATGTATAAAAAAGTTTTCAAATTATAGAAAAATTATTTTACAGGAAGTTGGGAATTGTTATAATTAATTATGTAATAACTGTAGTATTTTGCAACCAGGAAGTTGCATCAACTACATTAAATACTTAAAATATCATGAAAAGAATTCTTTAGAGTCAGGATAAATTTGGACTTTTCATTTGTTTTATAATTTTTTAAAAGGAACTTATTTTCATGTCTGCATTTAGAAATTAAATCTGATTTTTTATTCAGTAAATATTCTTGATCTATATGAGTAATAATCTTAAATTTTTCTTGTTAAAGTAGTATACATTTTTAGAAAATGTTTTTATAGACAGGCGCAGTTTTTAGGATAGACCAGTTTAATTTAAAACCAATATTTTTTTGTTTTAGTTGCCAAATATATTTAGACAGCATAGTCTCTTTTGAGTATTTTTTATGTTTAAAAGATTGTTTATGATTGACATAACGTTTTTTCCATTTGCCCTCGGTTAAGCCAATATAATGTTTATCAGGTTTGTTTTGCAAGGAAACAACGCATTTGTATGTGCATGACACATTCGAGAATATTAGACTAATTGTTACATGGAAAGTTTACATAGTAATATACCTTATACTTCCTTTCAGTGAGCTAACAGAAAATTTTATTCAATGTGTGTTCAAAAAGCTTGTAATAGATACAAGTGTTGAGTGAAACAAATTATGCAAAACTGTCAAAATTCAGTATTCAGTGTAGTGAAATTTTATCAAAAGTATTAAATAGATTTAACAATATTGTCGTATGTGTATATATATATATATATATATATATATATATATATATATATATATATATATATATATATATATATATATATATATATATATATATATATATATATATATATATATATATATATATATATATATATATTATATATATACAGAACAGGAACAATGTTTTCAAGATGAGTTACAGGATCTTCCGGTTTGTACAAAGTCTTCCATTTAGAACATTTTTGAAGTGTGACATTTAAAACGACTTTTTTCGAGGGGAAAGTTTCTGCACGTTATCAAACGAGCTAAAAGTTCTATTCTCGCCTTACTAGAGTGCAGAATTTTTCACAGTACAAACAACTCCTCTTCTCAGCATGACTGCTTATTCTGAACACTAAATTTGTGCATTTAAGATCAAATGTAGCATAATACTTTACATTTTGTAATTTCAGAGGCTTAATAAGCTTTTAAAAATTACGGCAAGGTTTAGTTTTATTCATCCTATAAATAAGACTAAACGTATTATTTTAGTTTTATACATCCTATAAAATCATATTTAAACTTAGGGTTAAGTATGACATACATTAAAAAACTAAACTATACCGTAAATGTATATTCCTGTGATGTATAACTTATACAATACATTTTCATTCATATACATACATAAACAACATGCTTTAATGTCTCAATCGATATCTCACTTATAATTTAAGTATATGTGTAGTAATAAACATTTGCATATATATACAAATGTATTTGAATATACATTTAAGTTTGTGCATGCATAGACAAAGCTGTACTTTACTTTAAATAACGCTGACATGTTATTATTAAACCTTTAGTTTTCTTAACTCCATTTTTTTAGTTAAGAAAATGTATGTATGTCAATAAAACAGCAGTATTTATTAGAAAATAATTATAAAAAATAATACAAAACATAGATTAACAAAAGCATACAATTTTAATGTGGATATCCTTACCCTTCAGTTCTCCTGGTACATCATCTTAGTCTTATTGTCAATAAGACCAATATGAAGTAACGGGGGAACTGGGGATATAATAAGACCAATAATATAAATTTGAGTTGATGCAAAAGGTTTACCTAGTAATGATGAAAAATTGAGTACCTGGGAATAATAAGACCAATATTATTGGTCTTATTATAATACATTTTGAGGATAGTGGTTACCTCTAAACTTCACTGGTTCCGGACAAGGATTTTATTTGTTTTAATTGCAGGAGTATTTTCTTAAGTTTTAAATGACCTTATCAAGCTGCGTTTGACAAACAGCTCGCAACTGTTTAAACAATTTATCAGTTTTGCGGATTTTTAGCGGTTTTTGGCAAATATCAAAACCATTTTTACGAGTTAAAAAATCGATTTTTTAATTTTTTTTTTTACTATGCCCAGCACCTAAGTCCTGGGGAACAACTTAAATACATTTTATATAAATATTTTAAATTATTATTTATATAAAAAATATCTAAAATAATTTAAGTTTTATTTTTAATAAATAAAATTAAAAATTGAAAATTTGAAAACTCAAAATTAAACAATGTCAACATTCAAAGACATACCTACAAACGCTTTTAAAGCAGCAGTACATATAAAGAAATTAAATGCTACTCTTATGTGTCTTACCAAAACGATATTGCTTTGATGATCACGGTATCTGTACTTGTTTTACTGGTGGATATAAAAGGATCTAGCGTTGTTAGAGTAAATGCCGTAAAAGAGTAAATTGAATTATTGATCGAAAAAATTATTGAATAAAATCAACAGCCACGCCATTATTTGTATTTTTGCTTATGGACAAAACAGATGAAAGCAAACAGAAATGGTAGGATTTAAGTACTTTTTTAGCTTGTCAAAATAATATATCCAAAGTTGAGAGTTAAATGTCATTTTATTTGACCTTTACAAGTTTAGCATAAAAAAAAGCAAATAGCTTGTTAAGGATACTTTTTTAGCAACGATATTTGAGGATGCTACTCGTATCGTACGTGTTAACCACTTCAAAACAAGCAAAAATAAATTAAAGTTGTCAAAATCAAACATCATCCAGGTTTCACTATCTAATATTTCATCTCGAACTGAAATACCCAAACCGTGTGTACACCAAAAAGGGTGGCTACTTACGCAAGGACAAAACGCCGGAGCATTTTTATTATTATTAGCAAAAAGCTCAACTTAATTTATAGTGGCTGTTTTCCAAAATTTAAAGTTGCAAAACCTTAACTAATACCCTGTAAGAAAAACGCCTTTAAATTAAAAAAATAAACCATCTGTAAAATTAAAATAAATTAATTTACCGATTATTTAACGTTATTTTAGTAATTTAAAACTGACATAGATCATATCAGTGTATGGCAGAACCATTTTCCAAGACATTACTAAATTCAATACAATATGTTTTTAGTTACTGACACAAAATAATAACACTTCATCATACCTTAAAATGACGATAGATTAAAGCTAAACTTTTGTTATATTTTTTATAACATGAACTTTATTTAATAAAATTAATATGAAGTGAACGTAAATTATTCATAAGTTATTAATTTTTTGGTATCCCTCGATACATGTATCTTTAAAAAAGGAAATTGTCTTTAAAACGATAAATGCACACAACTGAATAAATTTATTTTAAATAACTAAGCAATTGAGTACAAATACGTTTCAAACAAATAAAAGTTAGTTTACAATCAAATATGTGTATAACAAATTGTAAAAAATATGCAAACTTTGATTTTTTATATTGCCTTAATGCGTAATATGACAAACCTAAAATAAAAATTGTAGCAGATAAGTACACAAAATAAAAAAATAAAAATAAAAACTGAAAAGCAATTTACCTGCTATTTGGTAGCCTCTTGTCATACTTAAACTGCTGTCATGATGCAGCTTGTCGGTATTGTTTTATGACGTTATTTCACGTTGACTTTTAGTAAACTTTAGTTAAATTTAAAAGACATTACAATAGATTTAAAATATTTTGCCTAAAAAGCAAAAAAGCAAATGCTTCAAGGAGCCAAACTAAAAACATTAAAGATAAAAAATATAGATATATTAGAATAAAATAATAGATATAAATAAATTGCATTTATATAGCTTAATTGTCTTGGCTTATAGTAAATTTTAAACGCAGTGTTAAAATAAATTAAACTACCAAATAATTATTTTTAACAAATAGAATGTAGCATCATATTATGATGATTGTGTAATGAATCAATTTAACCATATTTAAGTTTAATTGGTGAAAAACAAATAAAATTTCAAATAAAAAAGACTAAAACATACTAAATATACAACAGTATATTATAGAAAACTTTAAGTTAAAAAAAAAATTACAAAATAAAAAAAAATTAAAATAAGTCACCAAATAAAAAATAAACATACATTTAAGTATTAACTAAGTAACATAATACAAATCAGTAGCACAATACCCATGTAAATAAATACAAACCTTCATCTTCAATAGTTTTGGACATTCTATTAATTCGATTTAAAAAATAAAAAGAATTATGCTTAGAAACAACTTTAATAAAGGTAATAGACATGTTAAGATATAAAAAATTGTAAACGTTTAAAATAATTAAACAGAATATAATTTACTTGAAAGATATGATATGATGCATTAAAACAGATATAATAGAAAAAGGCTTTTTTAAATGTCTGGAAACTCCAATCTCAAAATTCCAGAACAGAAGAAAAACTAACAGCGCACAAACGAAACTGTCCATCACTAAGTGCAACAAAACAACCAAGAGTAACAAAAAAGTAAAACCGCATTTAACTTATTGCATTACATTATTACAAATTAAATTACGATTAGCTTATTCAATTAATTAAATTATGGTTATAATTAGCAATTTTAATCAATGCCTAAAATAACTCATCTATTTATAAATAAATCATCGATTTTAATCAATGCCTAAGATTCATCAATGCGTCTAAATCATTACGCAACTAATTAGTTTTTTTACTAATATGTGCAGTAAACATATCTGGACAAAAGAGCCAATTTGTCTTAACTCCATTTTTCGTGAATGAGTAAAATACAAATTTGATATTTAAGTTTTTTAAGCGACGTTTTTTGGAGTACGTAAATATATAATAAGTTATGAAACATCAAAACAGCATCGTACTAATTATTCTTTTTTGTGATATTTCGACATGTTTTAGCCCAGACCGTCATCAGACGTAAAATAAAATACAGTATTGGCCATAAATAACAATTCACTATGATTTTTTTGATATTTTCCGACTTTGATTGAGAATTAATCAATGATTGTTGGACTCATTTCAAATATAAAAAGTGTAAATTGATGAATATCATATTTTCTTTTAAATAAATATAGATATTCATAAAAGTATTATTCGATGCGCTAATCATCTGTTTTTTTTAACACTTAACTCATAATCTAAAATAATTATAATGGTCAAAATTAACTATCCACTCTATTATTTCAAAATTTCTTCAAAATTGCGTTTGTCTTTGAGTAAAACTTTGAAGTTATTTGCAAATTAATAATTCTTGTTAGAGAGTTTTTTTTTTAAATTGTTATAAATGATTAAAAGTTTGTGTAAATGAAATATAAAGTTTAGCATCTAATTAGCAACTAAAATATTTTAGCAATAAAAAAATCAAAATGACTGGAAAAACTATTGATAATATGACAAAATGTAAAATCATAGCTATGAATGAACAAAACATCTCAATGAGAAAAATTGTGAAACATTTAAACACAACACACCCAACTGTTACCAGAATAATCAAATGATATCATGAATACAATACAATTGAAAATAATCCGCGTCCTTGAAGACCCAGCATTTCAAATAAAAGAAATGAACGTTCACTTATTCGCATGGTGAAAAAAAATAGAAAGTTATCATCTACTGATCTCAGTCAAAAATGGCAGGAAGCTTCTGGTGTTGTTGCTAGTGCTCGAACAATTAGAAGAGTACTACAAAAACATAATTAAATGTAGCGAGCTTCTTGCAAAAAACCCCATCTATTAAAAAAACATCAGAAAGCAAGGAAAAATTGATGCTTAGCTCATAAAATTGAGTCTAAGAGCATGTGGCACAACGTTATTTTCAGCGATGAAATGAACATTGAGGTTTATTCAAGAAAAAACCGAGTAATGCTGAGAAGAATGCCACATGAAAGAATGCGCCCAGATTGTTCTATGTATAGAAAAAATAAGGTATTGGCAGTATAGGCATTTGGGCCTGTATAAACTATGAAGGTATTGGTTGCTTCAAACTATTTGATGGCAGGCGTGATTCTCAAAGATATTTAGACATATTGGATAGTTATTTGATGCCTTTTATTGACATGTTCAGAAAAGAAACGGGAATTATCTTCCAACAAGATAACGCTCCATGTCATACTGCTAAGATTTGCAAGCAATGGTTTAAAGAAAACAACATTAAAGTCATGTCTTGGCCTGCCAATAGTCCAGATCTCAATTGCATAGAGAATTTGTGGTCTTGGTTAGACCACAATCTTGGTAAAATTGAAAAATAATTCTGGACCAGCTGAATGAAGAAGTAACAAAATTACTAAATAATGTTCCAAAAGATATTACTAAGAATTTAGTGAATTCCATGCCGAAACGGATCAATGAATGCTTAAAAGCTAAAGGATTGTCAACAGAATATTAACTTTTTTTTTTTTTCATTTTTTGTGTATTCTAATTTTTTTTTGTTCTTTTGATAGTTAATTTTGTTGATGTGGTTTGTTTATTTTGGCCACTTTTTTTTTTGATACATAAGAACACTTGTTTTCATTTCAATATTTCAGTTTTTAATTTTTTTAGTTTATTATTACTTTATAATAAATTTATATAGTAATTATTTGATTCATTTGGAAAAAAAAAATTAAAGAAAAAGTCTCTTTTAATTTTTAAAATATGTAATTTCAAACTTATATCCATACTACAATAACATGATGGAATGTTATTAATGGCCAATACTGTACATTATAAAATAAAAATTTGATATTTATGTCGCATATTCCATCTGGGCCATATAGCCTTCTAATCGTTATTTATTGCGGTTTAACCGCAATCAATTAAGTCTTGAATCCATTTTATAAACCAAAAGTTCTTAAAATAGTTTTTTTTACTATACTATCACATTTATACTTACAATGTACTATCACATTTAGCTACCAAAATGTTTTAAATTGTCTTTTAGAGGTTACGTTGCGTTCATAGTTTTTAACGTGACATAATTTCATGTTTGTAAACCGGGCTGACCACACCCAGGTCTTGTTAACTCTGTTCAACACAGACAATTTTTATATTATTTGTATGACCTCTTTGTTTTAATATTTTTTAGTAAACGGTATTTTACTACCATTTACTTAAAAAAAACTTTTTGTTACTTTGAATTTAACTCTCGGTAAATATTTTAACACGAATAAAAGACCTCCCTTCCTCGTTTTTGCCTTAATTGTGGCCAGGAGAAAAAAGTTATTTTTATTAAGAGTAATCAAGTTTTTGATGAAGACCTTTTACCAAAATAATAAAATGTAAATCAATGGTTTACATTTTTAAGAATTTTTTCTTTTTGATATATATAAGAATTTAACATATATAGGAATTTTTTCTTTCCTCATAAGTGTTGCAAATGCAAACTAAGATAATTAATTAGTTAAACCCGTTATAATATTTAAATAACTTGGTATTTGACAAATGCGCAAAATTACAATATTCTCCATGTATTT
Organism: Hydra vulgaris; assembly: GCF_038396675.1. Lineage (NCBI taxonomy): Eukaryota > Metazoa > Cnidaria > Hydrozoa > Anthoathecata > Hydridae > Hydra > Hydra vulgaris. The sequence goes on from NC_088932.1 coordinate 44,543,846, forward strand.
AAATGTTTTTAGTTTGTTTTTAGTTGTGATCCCTCTTTAAAAACATCCCTTAAGTTACGTACAACAAATTATTAGGCATAAAAAAAAAAAATTTGAAAAATATTGAGTTAATTGCATATATTTATATCATTTTAACTAACAAAAAATTTACAATAAAAGGAAATCAGGTTTTTTTTTATAAATTGTATAAATCCGTCAATCGTAAATCTTAAATCGTAAATTTCTTCAATTTTAACAATAGACACCAACGTGAAGGTAAGCCAAGCAGTTTTTCAACACAAAACACCACAATAATAACACATAACAATAGAATATTTACACCATTGATCTTAAAATCCAGCGAAAATAACAAACCAAATTGTAATATGAAAGACAAAATTAGAAAATCAATTTTAAGTTAACTATATTTATCTTTTTACTAAAGACATAAATACATAAAAGTATATTTGCTTATATATTAAATATTGGTTATTCAATTACTTTAAATTTCGAACATTAAAACACCCTAGATTTAAAGATCAAGATTGCATACTCTCTCATAAACGCTAAACATTAACAGACATTATGTGTTTACGGAATAATTAAAAAAAGGCTAGACAACTCAACCTAGCTCTAAATCAGTAACACCGTCTGGCACTAAATACTGTCAAGTCACACCTCTTCTATAAGCTTGGCTGACAAGGTTATCAATTTTGCTCAACATAATGCCAAGTCACACCACTTTGAAATCATGGAAACAACATAATTTTAACATATATACAACTATAAACAAATATGGTTTCATATAACACATATAAACACATTTTATAACAATATTAAATGACACATGTTTATCAAAAACTATAAAAAAAATATTATGATAATAAAACCTTATTAGTGAACGTTTTTATAAAAAATTCACAAAACTTTACAATATTTTGTTTTCTATACCACATTAATACATTATCTAGTAAATTTAAAATAAAAAAATTAATGAATACGTAAATGAATAAGAAAAACATTACATACAAAAAATGAAAATCAATGCACCTTATAGAGAAAAGCTGTTGTGATTTACCAGAGTAGTAGTTGTAAAATATTATTATTTCATGTTAGCTTTTACGAAATAATTTAAGCTGGAACATCTTGATTCCAAAATATTTATAGCAAAATTTTGAAGTAAACAGCGCTAAAAACAAAAAACTAAATTGATATAAAACAAATTGTATATATGGTAAAAGAATTTATATTGGCTTTTAGTGAATGATTAAAAGCAGTGATTTTTAATAAAATTACCTTTTCACCATTTTTAAAAATAGACACCAACATGAAGAAAAGCAAAATATATATCAACTCAAAAGATAACAAAAAAACATCACAGCAACAACACGCAACAATCGCACACACTATAAATTAATATAATATGTTTATAACAATAAGTAAAATCACGCTCAAATTTAACAAAACATAAGTAACAACATTAGGCAAAAAGTTATTAATATACATTACTATGTATTTTTTGACACTAAAGACTATCGTGTAAACCTTTGTTATAAGTACATTGCTTGGCTGGCAAAGTTGACAAATCTTACTCTACACGTTTACAAAGCCACAGGTTAAATATATACATTATATACATATTTAAACACATTTTTAAAAACAATTATATAAAACATATGACGCATACAAAAACAATAAAAAACACTTTTCATTATTATAAAAACACATTGATAAAACAACTATAAGGCACATACGCATCAAAAAAGCCTAAATGCATACAATAAACGCGTACAAACAAAAATTTTGAAAATGACGCGAAAAAATTTAAATAAAATTCAAAATAAACAAAGTATATATTTACAAACAATACTCTTTTCCTTTTTTTTTCAAAAGAACTGTAATCCTCATAACAAAATTTAACCTTGACATATAATAACAAGTGACATGCTATGTCAGTGTTGTCACAAAATTTAAATTTAATTTTTCTAAATTTTTTAAAAAAGAACAAAAATAGTTATTAGCCTCACAGAAATTTTAAAGTAGTAATAACCATTTTATGGAAATAGCATTAGAGTAACTTTAAATAACATTCATACCCCGATTTGTCTTCCAAAAAAATAAAATAATAAAACTGCTAAAAGAAAAGCTAAAACAAACAAAATATAAACGATTTAAAAAATTAAAATCCTTTCTACTTAAAATCCTTGCTACTTCATCTAATAAAAATTTAAATCCTTTCTACTTTACCTAATAAAAATGTATATGCAACTATTCTATATACTTACTTCAACTATAATATGATCTTAACGATGATTATTTATCTTAGTATGATTCTTTATATAAAATATCTAAACTAATAATAAAATTTCATAAGTAAAAAAATTTCAACTCGCTTAAGAGATCTTTCTCCGATGACCGCGTGCATTTAGAGAACGCGTTCTTTCAAAGCATAACTAATAAAACAACATTAAACATTAAACGTTAAACATTTTCTGTAGTATTAATATTAAAATTATTATTTGCAATTTATTTGCAATTAATTTATAGCTGAAATTTTAACATGCAAGTTATGTAGCTCTATATAAGTTTAATTAGAACTAACTCGAATAATTAAAAAAAATTAAAGGAAAATACTTAACAAGTCAGTTATCAAAAATAACGAGTTATTTAAAGCTTACATAAATTAAACATGCGACTTTATAAATTGAATGTTTTTGACATAGCTTATGCGAATTTGAACGGACGGTGTTCGGAATCCAATTTTGATTTTTTTCAAAGTTAATGTTCATTTGCAACTTATTGAGACGCAATGCCAAATTGATGATCCCAGATGCAAAAGAGAATATAAACCGTGTTTTATAGTTTGTTATATGCAAATTTATCCCCTCTTAGAAAAGTATTGCGAAAACAAAAAATCTGTTTCATCAACTTGGGGGCAAGCCCCAATTTAACTTTGAAAATTTCCGTAACCAATCTATTCTTGTCGTGTATAGTTTTCAAACCATTTTTAAAATTAGTATTTCAAAAGGAGATTGATAGTATTGATATACAATTCTTAGGGCTATTTCTATATTCTGTTAATATAAATGTAAAGTTTTCTGCTATGAATTAAGCAAACTAATGGACAATAAGAAAAATGACATATAATGATAGCATTAAGTATAAGTTTTCTTTGTTTCAAAGATATTAAAGAAGTAAGTCTGGAGAGCACTATAACTTTTTGACTTGCTGATTTATATAAATTGTTAACATGGTTATCAAAGTAAAGTTTATTATTAAAAATTTTACCAAGTAAACTTTAATTTTCAAATGATACTTTTTCCCTATCAAAATTGTTAACTTTAAGAGAGCTCGTTTTACTAATAACAATATGATATTTATTTGGATTAGCTTTCATACCATTATTTTTAAATCATGAAGAAAATTGAAATGCAGCGTTTTGCAGGTCACTCATAACGCAATTTAAGTCATTTTTTGTGCTAAAAGGAGTGTTATCATCAGCATATCTTGCAATATTAACATTGGGTAAAAATGAAATAGATCGCTTATGAAGATATTAAATAATAATGGACCTAAAATTGAGCCTTGTGGAACCTCAAACAAAATATTAGAGATGTATTGATCTTTTGTTTTTACTCTCTGTTTTCTATTACAAAGATACGATTGAATGAGCTTTAACGCATTTTTGCTGAAACCATATGCATTCAATTTAGCAATAAGCAAAACATGCGAAATATAATCTAAAGTTTTGAAAGTTCTGTAAGCAATGCCCCAAAATGTCGCTTTTTTTTTTATTTCTCAGTCATAGTTATTAATTATGGTTAAGCTCTATGGTTTTTTTGAAAACTGCATTGGTGTCAAGAAAATTTTTTTTTAAAAAAGCTGTTAATATGCTCATATTTACACTTTTCATACACCTCATTTTCATACACCAGCATCAAACCGAGTACAATACAAAACTTACCCAGCTCAAAAAGCTTAAGAACAAACCCTAAGCTTAACATTAAACGACATTAACAAGCTAAACGACAAACCGATGTCAAAATTCTAGATAATCCGTTTCGGAGTATAATACATTAAAAATACATTAAATCAACGTCTAATAAGTGCTATTTATTTGCATTCGTAGCCAGAGCCCTGATTGACTACGCTAGCTGCACAGTCACTCCTAACTCAGAAATCTTCACTGCCAACTAGACTTCCTAAACCAATAACTAAAGCAAAATCAAAACTAATCCAGCCCAACGCTTGCACCGTTCCACCTTGCCATCTACGCTACTGGGCAAAAAACCCATCTTCACTCAACAGTGACAAACTAAAAAAGTTCTTGGCCAGACTATTGCTCTTCCTATATCCAGTTAACATAGCAGTAAACACATCAGACATATCCTACTTCAAGCCACGTTGTCATAACGGAGACATTAAGGGTGGCGGTTTACAAAAATCATCAAACATGATGATTTTTTTTCCACATTAAGTCCAAATTGACTGTTCAAACAAACTTTCGCAATATCTTTAGATTCAAATATTTTTTTTGGATTACATGGTTACAAGGCTTGGGTTTTTAAAAACTGTGAGATGAAGACACTAAACTCAAGACCAGGCCCGTACAGAGCCTGTGTGTTGGCCAGAAAATTTTTTTTTTAATGAAACTTTTTCTGCATTATCAAGACATCCTAATACAGACCAAATCAATGTTTAAAGAACTGTTTTATTTATGAAAAAGTTTATTGATGCCTGGAAAACTATTAATAATCACAAACTTAGTAATTTTAAAAGGTTAAGAGACCGCTTGCGTTCTTTCACTGAATTACTAAATGACCTTGCAACAACTACTTGCTTTATTAAAAGTGCGTGAAGATACGAATTTCCATAATACGAAAAAAAGAGATAAAACACTGACTCTTGAAACATTTAAAGCAATAGTACATAAATAAAAAGGACTAGCTGTATTAGCAAAGATTTTTTTTTAAAGTACATCACAAAACTTTGTGAAGCTTGGTGACTTTATATCCTTATTGACAAAGCCTTTTGTAAGTTGCGTCAGGGTGTTGGTGGACCTTTTTTTTTCTGTTCAAGTCTTGGAAAAAACTAAAATTAAATGTTCAAAACTACTTTCATAACATTGTTTAGACTTTTATGAACTTGATGTTAGTCATAGTTGTATCTACTTTCAGAGTCAATTGATGCAAGAAGAAAGTAAAATATTAGCTTTTTCATCACATTAGAACCTTTTTTAATAGATGCTATAAAAATGCTTTTGTATACATTACTGGTTATCTTCAATTATAGACTGGTTTAAAAGATCTTCACACCGTTACATATTTATTTTGTAGTGATTATGATGCTTAATTCAATGACTTGGCAAGAGGTGGTTTCGCAATACCAACCAATATTTTTGCGTGTCAGTTTACATTCTTGTGTTACGTACTCTTTATTGCTGTTTTATCAAAATTTCTATTTTCGTTTCTGCTTAATAAATATAAAATAGTTTTGCCTTCAGTATTTATATTAGGTATGTTAGAAAGTAATTATTTTGTTAAAATAGTTTGATATACAAAATGTTGGCCAAAATAAAAAGTTAACAAAGTTGGCCTCTAATTTTTCGCGTACAGGGCTCTAGTAATAGACCTTGGTTTTAGAGAGCCGTGCTTTATCTTTATATTAACATCATTTAAAGGTATTAATTAGAGTATAAAATTCTTTAAAAAACGTTATTAAATATGATTTGGGGTAATATAAACGATATTATTCAGTTATTCATAGGAGCAAAATTATTTTAATTTTAATCAATCTTAAATATTTTAATTTGATTAAATATGCAAAAATTATTTTACCTTCGACATATAATTCAAAACTAGTACTTAAAGAAGTTAATTGATTTAGAAATGATATGAATAATAGAGGCTTGCATACAAAAATAGAAGTTAATTTTAAAAAAAGTTTATTTATGCAAAAAAAATTAAAAAATAATTTAAAACTTAATCAAAATTGTGTTACTGTCATTTCCAGTTATAATAATATAAAAAGCTTGAAACATTGTAATAGCAACACTCTACAAAAAATTTTCATTTATATATATACAGAAAATAAATGAATTCCATCTTGATTATCTTAGCATACTTGACCAGCTATCTAGTAATAGTGGAAGGTTGTCAATATACGCATATAGTGTTTCGTTGGCAATGTAAAATATCACGCTATGCCAACTTAAAATGCAACGTTGGGCCAACATTGTTATTTGGTTATTTGCGACGTCGCATTTCTAACCATAATGAGATAAAAACAACTTTAATGGTCAATGTTGGGATAACGCAACTATCAATATTGCTCTTACGTTTTATCAGCGTATGTGTACTAGCTAAAAAACTTCATGAGATCTGGTAATATTACTTAAATTTGCATAACTATCCCTGCCCTACTTTATAGCATTCCTGCAACTAATAAAAACCATGTTTATATACAATAATGAAGTAATAGAAAAAAGTTTTAAAACGTTTTTAGTTCAAGAAAAATTTTTATGTATTATTTAAATAAAAAAATGAATTAAAAATAAAGAATTTCAAATTTTGAATAAAGTTAAATTTTGGATTTATTTTATTAGATATTCTACATTATTAGTATTATATATTCAAAAACATTTAAAATGCTATCAAAAACTCCAAATAAAAAAGGAAAGAAATACTTGAAGTGATGCCACTCATTATACTATGTCATTTATGTGTTTCCTTAATGATCTATAACTTTAAGAACTTATAATAGAATTTAAAGTATAAAAATGCAGCTTATAGAAAGTTTATAGAAAGCTTATAGAAAGTTTAAAGCTTATAAAAAGAATAAAATCATTAAGTGTACGCGAAAAGAATGCAGGAAGAAAATGATACAAAACGAAATTCTACCAACTGATTTGATAATAATTGAAATGCTTTAATTGAAATGCCGCTTAAACTACAAAATATGCTAAAAATTTACATTTAGCTCTCTATAAAATTTACTTCTTTGTCTTTCTTTATATATATTTGTTTACATATAAATTTGTATACATGTATATTTGTAGACATATATATATGTATATATATATATATATATATATATATATATATATATATATATATATATATATATATATATAAATATATATATATATATATATATATATAGCTATATATATATATATATACAAATATATATGTATATTTAAATACATATATATGTACATATGTATAAATATAAATATAAATATATAAATATATATATATATATATATATATATATATATATATATATATATATGTATATATATATATATATATATTACATATATATATATATATATATATATATATATATATATATATATATATATATATATATATATATATATATATATATATATATATATATATATATATATATATATATATATATGTATATATACATATTTCTCTTGCCTCGTATAAGATGTAGATGTTTACAAAAATATTTCCAGTTACGTCAATTTTCACTGAAAAATGGGTGACACGCTTTCATTTTAGAACATATTTCTTTAGTTATAATTAATGGTTTTCGATCATAAAGGTTTATTTCGATAACATTATTTCTATGTGTGCGTCCATAAACAACTCCGGTACTATTATCGTATCCAAATATATCGATCAAATGGATTGGAAAAACTAAATTGCATATATATGCATATATATTTATATGTTTATTATATATATATATATATATATATATATATATATATATATATATATATATAATATATATATATATATATATATTTGTGTGTGTATATGTGTGTGTGCGCATTTGTATGTATATTTTTGTGCATAAAATAATAACATACAGTTTTTACTACTAGTTGTGTTTTTAGTTTTAATTATTTAGTTTAAAAAATATTAAATTATTTTTTTGAAATGTGTTTCTTAAAATTTCCAAAATGGATTTCTTAAACAATTTAAAATCTATTCACACGTAAACATTTTGTTAAATTTTTAAATATAAATCTTTTTTGTTCTTTAACAATATATACAAACTATTTACATAATTTTCCTTTGATTTTGACGTCTTCGTTTCATTTATTATAGTAACATGACATTATCCATTTGATAAAGGATTTTGATATAAGGTCGATTTGTTTTATTCGTTTCGTAAAATAAATTTTAATTATACAGCTTTTAATTATTAATTTCATTTTAGGATAAATTTTATTGATCTTGTTGTTTCTTAGTTAAAAATAGAAGTTAAATTTAATTTAGTCTTTTAGTCAAAGTTAAAAAGTTAGGTTTGATAAAATGTTAAAATCCACTCAGTCTTTAAAAATTGTAATTTACGACTCGAGTCTTGGGGGAGATATAATACAATAAATATTATTTTTTTCTCTTATTTTATTATGAAGTGTCAATTTATGTCAAACGACCTGTCGATTGATCATTTTGAATTAATAAATAGGCTAAAACTTATAGAAATTTAAGGTGGAACAATTCTTTTATCGAAAATTTAATTAGTACAGCATATAAATTCAGAATATTTTAAACCCTTATATTGACTCCATCTTAGATGAAAAGTAATCCGATCTTGAACCTTTTTAATAACTGCTTTAGCATCAATATAAGATTTTAGTGTCTCTATAAATTTTGAATAGGTTTTAAATTTACAATATCAAATTGGAAAACACCAAAGTTAATGTTTCTCAACCATATTTATAATTTTCTCGTTTCAGTTTAGAGTATGTTAATTTTTCAGGTTTCCATACGAGATCCGTAAGTTTAGTGAGACTAAAATTGTCATCAAACCTGACATGATAGTAGAGCCATTTTTTCGCTTATCTGATTTGAATGCATTTTTTGTAAGACACATTTTTGAAAACAATGAACAAATCTTGGGACAAAAGTCTTGAGAAAGTTATGAACTGCCATTTAAATAATTATTTTAATACCTTTTTTCATCTTATCATCCGTCAATAAACACATTAACAATTGTTTACAATTGAAATCTAACAGTATATCTTAAAATAGCAGTAGTTTACTTTGAATGTATTGATAAAAATTTTCATAAGCAGGACCATAGAAACAAGTAGTAGGTAGAAAGTGACCAACTTTTTGATGAAGAAACTTAGCAGCATATCTTAAATCAAATGTAAATTTTAGTTCAAAAGAAATAAAAATAATCCAAGTAGTAAATAAGAAAATTATTGCTTTAAATTGTATTTTAATACCTAGAGTTTTTCAAAGATTCAAACATTTAGATAACATTTTTAATTTAACATTATGTCTCGAAATAGCTACGGCTCACTTGTTTCATGAATATTTTTTTAAATAATTAACCTTATTGCAACAGGATTTGAAAAAAAGGGACTAAACTTGATTTGAGTAGCAAGTAGCGTATTCTTTTACGTCAAATCCATCTACATTAATTTTTAGTCCTGCATAAACTAACAAAGTAAATTTATTTTATTTTACAATATATTTGCATGATTAAAATAACATTTAAATTAACTGCTAAACAAATAAAAAGCACTTGTCATTGTCATTTTTGCACATAAAACAACTTCTGCTGGTCTTAACAATGAAGTCAATCTCTCTAAATTATGAATTGAAGTAAAGCAAAAATTGGTATATGTGTTGTTTTCATAAAAGTCATATGCTGCTATAATTAGTATTTTTTTTATTAGTAGTATCACTTTTTCAATTTTTGCTTTTTTTGCCCTTATTATTGTTATTATTAATATTATTGTTATTATTGATATTATTTTTATAATTATCATAATTGTTATTATTATTAATACTATTACTATAATTATTATTATTAATATTAGTATTATAAATATATCTGTTGTTACTGCTACGATTGTTGCAGTTGTTGTTGTTGTGATTGTTATAAACAAAACTTATTAAAAAAGTTTTTTTATTCTAATAATATATCCGTGTCTGTGTTGTTTTAATATGTTATAGTTACTTACATGTAATAATTCCTGTTGTTATTTCACGCTGATAGCAAGGACTTGGCTGTCTAAACAATTAAACTTTATGCAGTTAAAAATAGTATAGAAATTTTAAAAATTGAAACTTGTAGCCAAAAGAAAATATAACTGAATTATTTTCAATCAAAAAGATTAAATCTGACCTACAAAACTTTTCAATTTTATAATATAATCAGCAAAAATGTACAACTTTTTTACTATTTCAAATGAGTTTTTATAAATCTAAAATTTTGAAATCAAATACAACAAGCCTTCAAAATAGCGTTTAAAGGCAGTTTTTTATTAATAGCAAAATACTACTTTTTGGAACCTTAACTTCAATACAATCTTGTACAAACAATAGATTGGTAAGAAATAAATATGCTTATTGACACCCTTATACTGATGTCTCTTAAAAGGTGCATAAAGGCTTCAATCTATCGTACTTAGATGTGAAATCACGTTAACCGCACTTTTGCAAAATTATTTTAAAGTTAATCTAGAACGTAAACAAAAGTTTGATAATGAGCAAGCATGCTTATTATCAAGTCACATTAGTATAAAAGGAGGTGACAACTTCCTGGTTAAAAGATTTTCTGCAAAACATTTTTATAAAACTTTTAAACTTTCTTGGTGCACCTTAATTACCAAAACTAAATAAAAAAAATGACTAACTTGAACAAGACTAACCTTAACTGGAGCATTTTTTGGGGCAGTTTTAGACATGTAGAAAAACTTTTTCCCTTGAGATTTTGGGTTAATAAAATAATGAGCAAAATAATCAAAAGTTTAAAAATTGTTAGGTTTTTTGGTTTCTGAATATTCGATTAAATTATGCAAAAGAAAAATAGCTTTATATTAAAATATGTTTTTACAGTGGCATTGAAAAAGATGAGGTCTCTTAGACATTTTAGCGATTATATAAAACATTTTCTAGGTTGTTTTTTTTTTTAAAAAAAAAAAAGACTTTTGAGAGAAATTGAGACATTTTTTTGTAAAACATTGTATAACAAAAAAGATTATACAGTTTTAAGTATTTTCATTTTTAGTACTGAAATCCATCAATCCATCAAGCAATCAAGTCAATAAATGAAATAAATGTCTAAAATATTATGTCACGGTTTAATTCAGTAATTTGCATGACCACTACGCATAAGGTAGGCTTAAATACGTTAAGGCCTAGGACTCAAATTTGGAATTTGTTTGAAGTTTTCAAAATTTTTCCAATGCAAATTTTAATTGCACAATGCTTTCCACATTCTTTCTTGAAATTTTTTATCTACGACCAAATAACGTCAATGGTGTTTATATTTGATGATCTTGGTGACGAGAGTAAAATAGTGAAAATTTGCCTTGGAAACCACTCGTTCACTGAATTATTTTCATATAATACTGTTGGAAAATCAAGTTTTTACGTTTTCCGAAAAATAAACTAGCAGTTGGTAAAACTTAATTTCTTAATACCTTTTTTATTCAGACTCCTGCTAACTGTGTTATAACTAACACTAACAAATCCAGCTTATTACAAAACTCATCTGACAGTTCTTGGTGACTAACTTTAGGATCTTCCTTTGTCCTTCGATACAATAAGGCTCTTTAATAAGCTGTTTGATTATTTAAATCAAAAATTAAAAAACTTTTTTAAGTACTTATCATTTAAAGTAAGTTCAAAACACAATACAGTACTAGTCTAAAAAATTTTCATTTTTTATAACTTTTATAGTTGATTGGTTAAATTATTTATATTTGTTACAATTACAAAAAAAATATATATATAAACTGTACCTTTTCTGCATGTTAGTGCACACAAACTGATATTTTTCACTGTGTAAAATTGTTTGATTTGGTTGGTTATATGACCATATTGGATTCATTTCAACTACTAATAGAATAAATAAAACTCTTAGACTTTTTCTAGAAGATTACTTGAAAAAAAATTTTCAAACAAATAACTTTTACTCTTAGCAAAAAAGGACATCAAGTATTGCATGCAAAGCTTTTCATGCAAAACACGTAAAACATATTTATGAAAAATCTTTTTGATTATTTATTATATTTATAAGTTCATAACTGACTTAAATTTAGTTTATAACTGATTTTGATAATTTGGAATAAAATATTAACCCAATAAAAAAGTATTTAAAATAACCACAAAATTACGCTAAAATATTAATTCAGACTTCAATACTAGGTTTAAGTTATTCTTTATTATATTTTATTACAGTGATTCACCTCGTCATGGTCACTAATACACAGGAAACTGTTCCTTTATTTTTTATAGATAACAATAAAAATAAACTCAGTTTTAATGCATTTTTGAGAAAAGTTCTATTTGTTTATAAAAATATTTTAAAATATCAAAAAATACACTATATTTTTTTCTCCTTTATTTTTAAATTTTTTGAAAAAAAATGAATAGGGATAACAGATAAATATTTTGCATGAGATAGAAGTGGATACGGGTACAAGGGTAGAAGTAAATCATTGATCTCATAGCTAAAACGGGTAAATTAAAAGGCTCCAATCGTTTATAATTACGATTGGGAAAAAGCTGATAAGACATAGCTGATAATCTAATTTTTTACCATATTTTGGTGTGGGTGTATGCTCCGGCGGTGTATTCCACTTATTTTGGTTTAAAATACCTTTAGAAAACTCTTTAATAAGAATTATTACCTTTAGAAAATTCTTTAATAAGATTATTGCTATTTTGAGAAATTAGATAGTTATGGAAAAATAGCTAAATAACAAATTAGTATCTATAACAATCTATTTTTTATAAACCAGGACTTTTTTATTAACCTGTTGCACAAGTCATTCTTTTATAGGTAAGAACAAACTGCGCCTCACTTGTACTTATAAGTATTAGGTTGCTGCAAAAATAATCTCGTTTTTCATATTTTATATTTTTGGATGAATTTTTAAATAAATTTATTATTGGCAGATGTCATGCTATATGTTATTTAAAAGCGCGTTTTTCGCTTGATCTAGTTATCGTATTGGTTTTGTTTTATAATAATTTAGTCATTTTTTACAGGACGTCAAATCTATCATGGACAAGTAACAAATTCCCACAATTTTTCTGTTCCAGTTCAAGATGGGTCGAAAAGCTGCCGAGACAGCTCGCGATATCAACACTGCATTTGGCCCAGAAACCACTAACGAACGTATGGCACAGTGGTGGTTCAAAAAATTCCGCAGCAGTGAGGAGAGCCTTGAAGATGAAGAGGGTCGCGGACGCCCGTCTGAGATTGATGACGATCAATTGAGAGCCTTAATCGAAGCCGACCCGCGCAAAACCATACGAGAGGTTGCGGAAGAACTCAACGTTCATAACTCAACAGTTGATCGCCACTTGAAGCAAATAGGAAAGTCAAAAAAGCTTAGCAAATGGGTGCCGCACGAACTGAACGAAAATCAAAAAAATCGTCGTTTTGAGGTATCGTCTGCTCTTCTTCTGCGCAACAAAAACGATCCGTTTCTCGACCGGATCGTGACGTGTGATGAGAAATGGATCCTCTACGACAACCGACGACGTTCCGCGCAGTGGTTGGACCACGATGAGGCCCCACAGCACTTCTCGAAGCCGAATCTTCACCAAAAGAAGGTTATGGTGACTGTTTGGTGGTCTGCAGCCGGTCTCATCCATCACAGCTTCCTGAATCCTGGCGAGACGATTACGGCAGAGAAGTACTGCCAGCAAATCGACGAAATGCATCAAAAGCTCCAATGTATGTGCCCGAGATTGGTCAATATGAAGGGACCAATTCTCCTCCACGACAACGCCCGGCCGCACGTCGCACAACCGACCCTGCAGAAGTTGAACGCATTGGGCTACGAATCTCTGCCTCATCCACCATACTCACCGGACCTCTCGCCCACCGACTACCACTTTTTCAAGCATCTCAACAACCTCCTCCGCGAGAAATGCTTTAAAAGCCGAGACGATGTCAAAACGACCTTTGATGACTTCATCGCTTCCAGGACTTCGGAATTTTACGCTACCGGCATAAATAAACTTGTTTCTCGTTGGCAAAAATGTGTTGATTGTAATGGTTTTTATTTCGATTAATAAAGTTTATTCTATGCTGAGTTATGTTTGTTCAAAGTTAACGGTTGAAAAACGAGATTATTTTTGCAGCAACCTAATATAAGTGAGCCGCATTTCACTCTTACCTATGAATATTACCCATGGCTGTTAAAATGCTGAAACTCTGATTTAATGATGTTTTTAAGCAGAAGACAACATTTTTATATACATTAAAAAATGTTGTCTTTTGCTTAAAAACATTGTCAAATTTGACTTTCAGTGTTTCAAGTGTTGCGATGCCTCAAGTGTATAGAGGAAATACTTGAAAAGCAAAATCTTCCAGTAAAGGTATAAAACAAGGATTAATTATAATCCAAAAAAAAATCAGTATTTGAGATACAGCAAAATCTTGCAACATCCTACTCCAACTAGCACTCTCACGTTGGGCCAGCCTATGTAAAACCATCGCAAACGTCGGCTGTTTTTTCCAACGCAAAACCAACGTTAATCCAATGTCATTTGTTTAATGATGAAATGAATAACGAAGAAACTAAAAACAGCTAGCACTTATACATTGGTCGAACGTATGTAAAAACAGTGCAAAAAGTTAATTGTTTTTACGATGTAAACCCAACGTTGATTCAGTATTATTTTTTTTAACATTAGGGTTTTACAACAAATTGTCCAGATATAAACTGCCTATATACCTCGTTATGTAATTTGGCAATTAGAGAGTTTGTATTACTAATAGAAAATAAAATGTGTATTAGTCGTAGAGAAGTCGTTCAATTTTTAGATGATTGTCTAAAACCAGCTAATACGTTTTTAGTGATAGCGCTGATACAATGTCATTAGGAAGAGAGTTACATATATTTATTATTCTTAGATAAAAAAAAGTTCATACGCAACTTTATTCGTGAAGATTGTTTTTATACATGACCACGAGTAATAATTCGGCTATCTATTTTAAATAGACATCTATCACTACTGTTATTTTTGCACCATTCATAGACGTTGACTAGATCTGCATAAAGTAGCCTGTATTTTATAGATGTAATATTTAACGCCAACAATTTTTGTTCGTTTGTTTATTATTCCTATTATTTGTGTGGCACTTTTGACTTGAATAGTAGTGTGTTTGGAAAGTAATAAGTTCGAACCAATGTGAACAATTAAATCTCGTTCGCAGTTTGTGGATTTAATGCTTACTTTAATATTTTTTTCTGGATCAAGCATATCATGGGATTTGTTGTTATGCCCTAAATGCATTACAGAACATTTATCAATAATAAATTTTATTCCCCATTTTTGGGACCATGTAACAAGAGCGTCAATGTCATTTTGAAATTCTAGCGCAGATTAAGTATTTTCAATAGAACGGAAGATTTGGTATCGTCAGCAAAAAGAGCAGGTTTTGATTTGATTACTTCAGGAGTATTGTTAAAATATATAATAAAAAGTAACACTGAATAGACGGTGCCTATATGAACTCCACTTTTAACGGGTATTCAGTTTGAGTAATTATCAGTTAAAACTTTTTATCTTCGGTTTTTCAATATGTTTTTAATCCAATATAGTATTGATCCATTTATGAGGTCTATTTTGATAATTTCTGGACTTCGATCAATATTGTTTATTAGTGGACTTACTTAGTGGTTAAATACTGGTATTGGTGTTATTTTTTTCTTTAAAAAAGTATTAACAAAATAGCTATTGAATAAATAAGCTTTATCTAGATCAGTAGTTGCAACAAATAGTTGCAACTATGGTATTGGATGTCAGGAAAAGATTCTTTGTTTTTTCCTTTTGATTTGACATACGAGTAAAATGCTTTTGATATTTGGTCTATGTCTATAGAATTTTTTTTTTCAAATTTATAAATTGCTTTTCTACTTGCTGATTTTGTTTTGTTTCGTGAATTGCAGTACTCGTTATATGTTTCTACATTTCTGTTCAATTTATAATGGCATTACTTTTCTCGTTTAAGTTTAAGCTCATTGATTGTTTGAATGTCAATCAATTTTGAGCCTTTTATATCTTTATAGTTAGATTTTGGTATATTATTGTAAATGCTAGTTTTAAGTTTATTGAAAAAGATACTCCAGATTTGGTCTGAGTTGGTTGTTGGACTATTTAACATTTGAGAGGTCTTCATTAATTTTGTTATTGTTCCCTTTTGTGTATAAATATTTTGCATAACATGGCGGTATATTTACAGTAGCTTCAATCGACACAGTGAAGTAGAGTAGTTGATGATGACTTTTGCCAATGGGTGATAGTTGAGTTGAAAAGGAAATCACTTTTTTATCAGAAGTAAATAAAAGGTCAATTGTAGAAGGATTTTGATTTGTCTGATTTGCGTTGCTTTTGAAATATGCTGTTAAAAAAGAATCACGAATATTAGTAAATTTAATTGATTTAAATGTATTTTATTACATTATTTTGGATTTTGCCAGTTGATACCTGGGTAGTTGAAATCTCCAATAATAAGAAAGTTTGCATATTTGTTTGAAGGTTTGGCAATTTGTTGAAATGTGCAGTTAGTGTTTTTATCGTTTCCATTCGGTGATATAAAATCGGTGATATATAAGGTGTAATATAAAATTAACTTAGAAGTTTTCGTTGTAATTTCACAACTGAGCGATTCAAATGAAAGTATATCTAGGTTTATTAGGGATGACTTTAGTTTGCTATGTATAAATATTGCTAAACCTCTTTGGCAAGAACTATTGCTGTGATTTGTATGTAGTAAGTAATTTTCAAAAGCAAACTCGAAATCATTAACTTGACTTATTTTTATGCAGAACTTCTTTTAAAAAAATAATTTCGAATTTCAGATTGTTAACAATTTGTTTGAGTTCATGGCGTTTATTTAATTGGATTCGATGTTAGTGTATATAGCTTTTACGGAGTTAATTTTATTAATTTTTATAATTGTTTAGAAGTTAATCCAATTTTTTATAGTTTTTTATAATTTTTGTTTACAAAAGTTGAGTTTGATGACATTGTTGCGCCTAATTCAACATTAAAAGAGTATGTTTGGTTCATTTTCTAGGAGTATTTGGTTTTCTTTATATCTTTCTTTTCTAAGTTAAAAATCAATTTGTCTTTCGGCGAGTGTCATTTCTGGATTAATGAGGACATTTGTATATTTTATGTTTTTGCGTAATTCCCTAGTGGTAAGTAAAACTTAAATGCGTTCGCAGTTTTCAGAAAGTACAGCAATATTGAGCGGAGTTTTTGCGGCTTTTTTGATTTTTAATCTTATTATTTTAATGAGATTTTCATTACCTTTACCAATTTTCTCAAATACCTGGTCAATTAATTTTTATCGTCGTCGTTTTTTTCAAGTTCATTCAAATTATTTCATTCCGGAATTCCAAATACGAAAATGTTCTTTTCAAGCTTTTTGTTCTCTTCCTGTTCAGGTAATATAGTTTTGGTAATTGAGTTTACACCAGTAGCTTTTTATGTATATTTATTTTTTTTATAAAGATTTTACCAAAACTTAGCTGAACTAGTTTCGGTTTCTTTTTTCGATTCTAATAATTCAATTCTTTTTCAAGTCTTGAATAGTTTCTTATTGATCACGCATAATATTGGATAGTTCCGAAAAGCTAAGTTTACCTTGCTTAATCATGACTATTGTGATAACTTTGTGTCAATTTTATGAAATTAATAATAAATAATGATAATGTAAAATATCAAAGCTATAAGAGGAACAATCGTAACAATTATAGTGAAAAAATATTTACAAATTAATAACTCTCAAAGAAAAATAATATATATTATATTTCATTTATTATATTAAATAAATTTCAAAGGGAAAAAAACATATATAGACTAAAAAATTAATTAAAAGAAATAAAAAAATTTAGATTAGAAAAACGGAATTAACATATAATAAAGAAGTTAAATAAGAAAGTAATTTAAGATAATTGTAATAAATATGTTCTGACGTAATAAGAAAAAACAATACACGGCTTATCAGGTTAAATGCGGATTTTAAAGTTTTTATATTAACCCGTCGTTAATTCAATGTGTATAAACCAACATCGAATTAATGAATGTAAAAACATTGCAATAAGTTAATTACTTATAGAATCGAAGCCCAAAGTGGTCCAATGTTTTTTACTAATTTATGATTGCTCTATTCTTTAAGAATATTGAGCACTTTATTTGAAAATACACTCACAAAATTTTCATATGAATATATATATATATATATATATATATATATGCATATATATATATATATATATATATATATATATGACAGACAAAGATATACATAGATCGATACGCAAAAATATAAAACTACATGTATATTTTGAATTCAAAATATAAACATTAAAGGTATTAAAGTTAACCCTTTTCAATGAATTTTTAACCATTTTATCAACTGTTATTTTTTCATCTTACAAAAGACTAATTTTCTATACATTTAAAAAATTGAAAAACTGTGAATTAACTATGAAAATTAAATTTCAATATAATAATTTCTGACTTAATTATTTTTGCATTTTGTGGTGAAATTTTTATCAGCAATTTGTGAACACTGCGTCATTAAAAATAATTATATAAAGAGTTGAAATATTAATATAACTGCAACAAATTCTCAGAAATAATTAAATACTCTTTAAAATGACAGTTTTTAAGCGTTCGAAACGTCAACTGTTACTTTCCTATATTAATAGAGAAGGAACAACTGAGACACTATTAATAATTTTAAAAGAAAATAATCAAATTTTCAAGGTTAGCTTGTGTTTCATTGGTAGTGATATTCAATGGAACATTATTACGTCGTTTAATAAACGATTGACCAAGGCATTACGGAAAGTGGACGTTTTTTTATTTAACAACAGTAATTGGTTAGATTCGGAATATAGTGTATTTTTACCAAATCGAAAAACGTAATAACAGACCCCACGCCACCTACATCATCGAAAAACGTGGAAGACCGTGCATGTCTAATGGAGATTTTTCAGAGACGAGTAAAAAAAAAATTAGTTAAGGATATTGGATTCGAGCATATCTTTAATGCATATCTTAAGGCATTACGTTCAATAGGAGAAGAAACAGAAGCAAAGATTGTGGAAGCAATAAGGATTGCCGAAAAATAAAGGTCTCTGTTTCGAGTTTTATGGAAAACAAAAACGTTTTAGTAACAGATGAAGAAGCACAAAGCGTGTTTGTTGATTTAGATTTAACCAAAGCACAATATTTTTACATGAGGAAGTTGACAGACAAAAAAAACTGTTATTTATTCCGTATATAAGTAAACTTATACCGTATTATAAGTTGCAAGAAATTAAACAAGCTTGCTATCCACCATCTTCTGGAATAGAAATTACGAAACCACATGCAAAATATTTGGAATTGGAAGATTTATTGGTTCACACTGTAGATAGAATTTTGACTATAGATTCCGTGTACAATAATAAATTTAAACAATTAATTTTGTATAGTAAATGGGGTTGTCATGGCTCCTCTGTCCAAAGCGAGTACGAGCAGAAACTTCCAAATGGAACCTGAACTTATTTCTGATGCGAATTTATTTATAAGTTCTTTGGTACCGATCAAATTAGTTGATAAGGTAACTGGCGCAGTTATTTGGCAAAATCCGGCTCCACTGTCTGAACGTTTTTGTTGACCTATGTGAATACAATTTTGCAAAGAGACTCCTGAGAAAACTAAAGTTGTTGTAGATGAATTAAAAAGCTAAATATACTCTTCACGGCCATCTATAATTACCAAAAGTTGTAAAGAAATACAAGTGAAACATGAACTTTTTTTAGTGGCTCAGGTATTAACGGATACGCCTTCTGCGTCTGCATATACAATATGTGGAGGTACTCCACGACAGATGAATGATTTGACTAAAGTGTCTGCGAGACCTGAAAATGAAAGTTCTTATTAATATGGACTGTCGAGATTGCATGCCTGGATTCGGTTTATGGAAATGATATTACATAATTCCTACAACCTGTCTTTCCGAACACGGTCAGCTAAAGGTGAATAAAAAACGACAAAAGAAACAGAAGAAGACCTTGGTACAAAAGCCTTTTCGTGAACAGCTAGGGTTAATCGTCGAAAAACCAAAACAAGTAAGTGGTAATACCAATGATGGTAATACCTTTAGGAGATTTTTTTACAAAGCAAGCTGCTCTTCTAAAATTACCGGAGTAAATGAAAATTTAATTAAGCGACTTTGCACAATTCTACAAGCTCTCTCCTCAGGTGTTATGATAAATGCTGAAAGTTTTGGGACATATACTACAAAAACTAACCACATTTATATAAGTATGTAAAGCTTGTTCTTTATGCCGTCTTCAGTACACAAAATTTTACTTCATGGAGAAAATATCATAAAACATTTTGCAGTACTGCCTATCGGTCAACTTTAAGAAGATCCGCAAGAATTCCGTAATAAAGATTCTCAAAAATTTTGTTTTCATCACCAGAATTTGAAAACTGTTTAGCAAAAATGTCTACGAACTCGGTGAAGATACTTTGCAGCTTTTGAAAGTCGAATTATAATTTATTCCATAAAAACTTACTGTATAAAAGTTGTTATTAATAAACTATTTTGAATATTGCTTTAGTAAGCATTTTATAAACTCTTAAAAATATATGCTATGTAATCATGTAATCAAAAATGTTTTATATCTTTCAAATTTTTTATCTGTTAAAAATAATTGAATTGATGGGCAGATAAAACCAAAAAGCTTGATATGCAGAATAGTTGATATCTTGATAATTAAAAGTTTCAACAAAGACTTGCCAGATTTTAAAAATATTCTCTAGACAGTTAATTTTCAAAGAGGAGATCAAAAATATTCTTAATTTTAAAATAATTTAGTATAATTATCATTTGGACGTCTTTCAACAAATAAAGAACTAACAAAAAACTTGGCATATCATGATTATTCATCGCCATGATTTCACAACAACGTTTTTTCATGTTTATTAAAAAAGAATCAAATGTAACATTCACTGCTTATTTCTATAAACAGCTTTGTTTAGTGTTTTATACAGTTTAAGAGATTATTAAATCCACTGGTCAACAAGTAAATATTTACCAACAATTAGCAACACATTTTTTATTTACATACAAATTAAATTTAAATTAAAACCAGAAAATGCTGCAGGAATCATATATATATATATATATATATATATATATATATATATATATATATATATATATATATATATATATATATATATATATATATATATATATATATATATATATATATATATACATATAAATATAAATATATATTTATATATATAAACTTGCATAATTATGTATATCAATTTCTTAAAGAATCCCTCGCCTGTTTTTGTAAAACTTTCATAATTAGCACTGCTAGTCCAATATATCTGGATGATAGTGATCGCCTTGCTCCAGTTAGATCAATAAGATCATAAAGTAGACGTGAAGTGTAAAAAAAATAGTATCATAGTATTGATGACAAAGTTGTTGATTGATAACGCTACTTTTTACTCATTTCAATAATTATTAATAACTATGTAAATTAAAACAAAGGGCAAATTCCGAGAAGTTTTTTTGGTATGATTAAGGTCAAAAGTTAGGCCTTGCTCAGCATAACTAATAAGTACTTATGCTTTTACTATGATTTTGAAATACTTTTAGTTTTAACTTTATAAACTAAACAATAGCATAGTTATCGATTTTTTTACTTACCGAAAGGTAGAACTCAAGTTAAATTATCGAAAAAAGTTGATTGAACTAAGTGATGAAAAATTCGCAAGAATTTGTATTATATGATGTTTTTACGTTGTATATATATATATATATATATATATATATATATATATATATATATATATATATATATATATATATATATATATATATATATATATATATATATATATATATATATATATAGATGTATATATATATATATATATATATATATATATAAATATATATCATATATATATATATATATATATATATATATATATATACATATATATATTATATAAGTATATATATATATATATATATATAAATATATATATATATATATATATATATATATATATATATATATATATATATATATATATAAATATATATATATATACATATATATACACAGTGGGGTGCAAAAAAAAGCCACACTCAATTATTTAATAAAAAAACATTAAAAAATGTCTTAAACTCATATAATAAAAGTAATTCAGGACAATTGTTAAAGAAATGTACATAATATTATTGCACATTACATGCAATGAAAAGAAATTAGGATTTGTAAAGTATTTTTCAAGTTTTAGCCGTATTAGTACTTAATTGGCCATCCTTTGATTCTTATGACTTCTGCGCATCTAGAAGGTATACTATCTACAAGTCTTTTTAATAAGCAATTTGGTAAAGCATTCCAACCAGCAAGAAGAATTTGGAACAGTTCATCTTCATTTGTTCCATAACGATCTTGCAATTTTCTATTCAATATAGACCAAAGATTTTCTATTGGATTTAAATCAGGATGCTGTGCTGGCCAAGACATAACTGGTATCAATTTCAATTCCAGATATCTTTTATTTCACAGTGCCGTATGTTTGAGATTGTTATCTTGTTGAAAGATGTAGTTATTATTAGGGAAAAGTTCTTCTATACTTGGTCCAAGTTGATAAACTAAGATTTTGTGGTACAAATGCTGGTCCATGGTACCATTCACCCGGTAAAGCTTACCAACTTTGTGTGCACTAAAACAACCCCAAACAATAATCTTTTTGTTATATTTAATGGTTGCCCTGCATGTTTGGGGGTTGAACTTTTCCGCAATTAATTTCCAGCAGTGAGATCAACTATTATAAAACAACACAAAAGGAGAGTCATTGCTCCAAATAACTTTAGCCCATTGCTCAAATGTCCAATCTTTGAGCTCAACGCATTACTTTAATCTTTTTTTGCAATTGATTTCACTAACAAAAGGTTTTTTTATTTGCTTTCCAGCAAAAATTCCCCTGATGCTTTTATTCAACGAGATTTCCATTTTGAGATATTAGTGAGGTTCAATTCTAGTTTTATCTCAGAACATTTGATTTTACAATCTTTTTTGGCGGCATTAAGAATATAGCGATCTTCTTTTTTTGATGTTTTAAGCTTTCTCCCAGATCCAACAGACCTTTCAGCTGTACCCGTGTGTTTATGTTTCTTCACCAATCTACTAATAGCTGAGTTTTGTCGTTTGAAACGTTTTCCAATGCTTCTGTAAGACTCTCCTTGGTCAGCAGCTTCAATAATTTGTCCAATGTCTATATCTGTTAGTTGTTTTCTAAAATATTAAATGTGTTTGTATTAATCTGTTTTTTAAAGATTTTATTTAAATAAAAATTAGTGTATATATAAATATACTTTTTCTGTCCAAGGTTTTTCACTACCACATCCAATTTTTTAAGTTTTGCTTCCTTTTACATTATATACTTAAAATCAAGAGAAAATGTTAGTGTGGCTTATTTTTTGCACCCCACTGTATATATAAATATATATATAAATGTATATATACATATATATATATATATATATATATATATATATATGTATATATATATATATATATATATATATATATATATATATATATATATATATACATATATACATATATATATGTAGATCATATATTAATGATTTGCACCT
>NC_088932.1:44570000-44572500 GCF_038396675.1 Hydra vulgaris
TGTAAATAAAGTTTGCGAAAGAGTTTTATTTTCACATTTTTTTAAGTAGAAGCGGGAAAACTTGAAATACATATGGTACAAGATAAAAAACAAACAAACATAAAAATTCTTTTTCTATGTTAAAATTTTATTGTTATCTTAAGTATTTGGTTATGGTTTAGTTTAGTGGTTACTTTGATGGCAGAAGGCAAAACTTTAAACAATAGCAATAATGTAAATAATTTTTAAAAACTGTTTTTGTTTATTTTAAAATGATGTCAAATGACTTCTTTTCTTACTAAAAAAACGTGCAAATATTTAAAACTAATACAAAGTTAAACATATTAAACTGATATATTAAGTTATATATTATGCAGTATTATACATAAAAATTAATAGAATTTAAACAAGTTTATATTGTTTTGATTAATTTTTTACCATTTTTTCCTACTGTCGATTTCATTTCAATGTTTTTTGTTTTATTTTTTTCATATTACACAATCGTTATATGTGCAATATATTGATATAAAACAAAAATTATTATAAAAAAAAATACAGTAAGGAAAAAATCTTTTTTTTAAAAAAAAGGCGACATTAGACAAAGCAATTTTATTTTAAATTGTGTGCATTTTTATATACTATACTGCATAATATATACTGTACTTAGCAATAACTATATAATTATGCTTTCACTTATTTTGCTGGTATGGCATAGTTGTGTCTTCATTATTCTACTCATTTTTCTTTTATATTTACTTCTACATTTTCATTTAGTAATTTATCTTGTAAGTTCAATAAATGGTCAACTTAAAAAAAATAAGAAGAAGAAGAAAAGAGAAACAAAAGTAAATTCTAATTAACAACAACCTTAAAAGATATGATATAGAAAAAAAGATTTAAAAATTCTAAACATTTTACTTACTTCTGAATGCTGGCAGAAAGCAAGGTTAACAAACCACATGTCTCTGTAAAAAGTAAAAACAGCACATTTATTTCTATTTTAATTTTATTTCTAATACTAAAGTGTTTTTACCACAATTTTAATTTTTAGCAAACGCAACCAAACACCATATAATAAGTGATGCCGAACTGTTATCCAAGGTGTCACACACACACGCTTGTTTTATAAATACAAGTTTTCATTTTTAAAGGTCAAAAATACATTCAGTTTTTGACATAAAGTACAACAATCAGTTTAATTTCAAAGGCTTAATTACAAGTAATCAGTTATTATTTTTTATACTAAATTATTTATATTGTTTTGGAAAAAGTATTTACCTCCGGAACTATTTGGGTTTGATGTCAAAAATAAATGATTTTTAAAAGTTGCAAAAATCAAACTTAATATGCCTGTTTTAAAAATGAAGGTTTTCAATAAGAGACCAAGAAATAAATTGCTATATCTCTCGAAGTGTTCAGCTACAAATAAAATAAAAACGTATTTATTTATTTAGGAGCTTAAATATTAAAAATCTAATTTTTCCAACTTTAAGAAAAATTTATTTATCTACGGCTTTTACAATGTACTTGTCAACTTTATCAAAACAAAAACATATCTTAATACAAAGTTGTTTCAGAATATTTGCCTGCTAGTTTTTTATATAGACTATTTAAAATAACCCAAATATATTCAACTAAACTACATTACGGTTAGAGATGTTATTAGGTTGGGTTTAAACCCAGACATAACCCGTTTAACCAGGTCTGGGTAAAGATTTTATGTGTTTGAATTCCGCAGACGCATTTAAACCTTTAACCGCACGCTTTGGCATTGGTTTCTATAATATCCACCCTGTTGCACCCTAAACTGACCAACAATTTGTTAACTAATGTCATTTAGGACTTTTAAACTGCGCAAATAATCTAATCTTATTTGTAATAAGGCGTATATGCAAATAAAAATAAACCATTCTGCCTGACCATGCTGCGGAGCTAAGCAAAAAAGCAGTATCCTCATCAAATCATATTATTTTGAAACAAACTTAAATGTTTTAGGCATATTACTGATCCGTTTTGATTGTAAGAGTTGAAATGTTTTGAAAATAAGCAAAACAACAGGAACTCCATGTCACTGCCTATTAGCTACTTATTGAGATTTAGTGTATATTTGCTTCTAGTTTCACAAAAATAATGGACTTACTGCTTTTTTTCTTAGTTTCAAATGCTCCATTTCATTGTTGAATATTGAATATAATACTTTTTTCACCGCTAAAAGTGGTTCAGAACCATATTTTTAATCTCCAGGTAGAAATATCTCAATATATTTGACCAAAATTGGAGATAATACTGTTCCACTTAGCGCGGCAGCATTTTCACATTATTGAGGACCAAAACATAAAATTCCTATATAGTCTTCCTCCCCGATGTTGTGTGACAAAACTGTTAGGCTCTTCTTGAAACACTTGAGCTGAAGAAATGCCATAGAGCTAGGTGCAGCCTTAGTCATGTAGGAGACTCAATGTTGATTTTTCGACTTCGCTAGCAAATGCTATTATTCTTTTCAAAAATAAAGCCTTCTTTG